>NC_142504.1:4231773-4534134 GCF_057876585.1 Rhinolophus sinicus
GTAGGCCTGGAGTTCAGAATGAGGCTTGGACATTACAATTATGTGATAAAAAATATAGAGAGATATATAAAAATTTTCATAATTCGATGCTAATGAAGAAAACACCACTTTGAAACCTGATTTTTATACAATGTGCATGCACAACACTTGTTTGTCTATTTGTATCTAAGCTAATATTGCAAAGATGCAGCATTCTAACATATCTTCCATGTTTGTTGCTTTTGTGGTTTTCCATCATTTCAAACAAAATTGCCCTTTGGTTTCATAAGATAAAAACATTTTCTGTATGACAAAACTTCAGTGTTGCTGGGAAAATGGTTTGAAACGAGAACATTGTATTTTACAAAATTATTCAAATTGAAATGCTTTTTATCTAGTAAAGTTTTTTGGGTTTGTTTTTCTTTAATGACAGAGGTTTGTATTTTCTTCCTTTTAGACTAAATCTCATCCAATCATCACTGAAATCCAATGGAGAATCAAGATTCAGAATAAAGGATCTAATGTGAAAAGACAGTCCTATAGGGTATGTTTTAAGGAGTAAGTATCCGCTTTGAAAAAAGTGTGACAATTTTGAGATTTTGTTAAACTCAGTATCCTGGAAAGGATAAATGTAGATAGTTGCTTAGGTTTCTGTAAAGTAATCTTTGACTGCTAAAAATAAAGTGCATCAAGAACCGTCAGGAGTCTGAGGTTTTCCTTAATTTACTTAATTTTCACTTAATTAAAAAGTTAGTGTGCCTCAGAATCATGGATTCTGGCAGAAGGCACAAGACTCCTGGGTTTTAGACGAAGGACTTTTGCTGCTCACAATGATACTCATAGACAGAATAAAAGCTTGCTCACAGACCGCTAATCTGATCTGCAGTTCCCACAGGGCGACATGCGAAGGGCCAGTGACATCTGCCAGTGACAACATGAAGTTTGCTGCATAATATCGGAGGAACCCTGAGCTTAAGGAACTTAAGGAACTCAAGTCTTTTGTAAGTCTGTCTGCTCTTTATTGTAGAGAGGACCTTATATCTATTAGATACATAAACCATGAAAGATAGTCCACGATAAAGACAGTGGGTGACTCTGTCATGCTAGTGACTCATGGGGAATTGTCTCCCCACAAAGTGATGTTGGGATAACACAGAATGAAAGATACAATTACTTATGGGTCACTATTTCCTTCAGAATTTTTATGTTGAGGAAAACTCTCTGTACACACTATATTTTTCTTCTTGATTTCTGAATCCATTGATCTCATGGCCTATCAGACTCAGAAAGGCTCAGGCAGCACAGGAATGAGAAGCCAAGCTGGAACATAATCCAAGTTCTGTCTAGAGGACATTTTTCTGAATCTCTGGCTACATGTCCCACCTGCGTTCACTGCAGCCAAAACCTAATTCTGATCATTGATTCTCTTTCTTAGTAAATGGCCTCACCTACCTCTTAGTCACTGAGCTTGAATCTTGCTCGACATCCGTGATGCATATTTTCTTTCCCTCTTATTCTAGAGGTGAAAATTTGTGCTACCTCCATAAACCTCTTTCCCTTGCCGTTGCCACCACCTCGGTCCAGGCGTGTCTTATATTTGAAACTGACTTCTGTTCAAAAAAAAAAAAAAGCAATTCCTATTTGGGATGCTGTATTTCTTTTGACCATTTTCAACATTCTTTCCTGAATTACATTTCTGAAAGAAAAACATACCAGGCTATATCCCTTCACAAGTTGTTTAACGCTGCCATTACCTTAGGATAGCCCCAGTTTATTTATGGTGGAAAGGCCCTCTACGATGGAACACTTACCTCAATAACCATTCTCATGTCCATTTCCTGCACCCACCCTTTGTGCCATCCATTCTTGCAGTTATCCTGAGATGCCCTGCTAATTTATACTTACACACAGGAACACAATGGGCCCTTTGTCTGAAGTTATCTTCTATTTTTCTCTCATGAAATCTCCGTGCCCTTTCCACACTGAGGTACACAGCTGTCTTCATTGGAAAGTCTTTGTACTCTCTTCAAGCGGAGTTGATCATTTTCTCACTGATCCCATAACTGCATCTTCTCCATAAATCCATCCCAGGAGTTACTATGATGAAGCCGTATTAGCACTAGGTAATAAAAGTTATAGAAACTCCTAAATCCACCTAAACACTTATGTACAAAGATTTGTATACTGATTAGGGGCTTGAAACTCAGAGCCTCCCAATTAAGAATACTTAATACAATGGACCCCATCCTCCTCTGTGCAGTTGAGGACGTGCATGTTAATCTTACAGTTTGCTAGAGAACTCGTAAAGGCAGGAGATGTATTTGAGACATTTTAATATTCGTAATCTGGCAGAATATCTAGCATGCAGTATGTGCTCAATAAACGTTTGTTAGATTAATAATGAAATGGATAGCATGAAGAACCAGGCCATCCTCACAGATCCGGCTTTCCTTCACACGATCAACAATATTACCAGGATTTCTTAGAAATAATCCTGCTCAAACATCCTTGGTGGTATCAGAAGTTTGAGTAACCACACAAAGCCTTGTTGGATGCCCCTTAGAATACATTCCAAATTGTCCTATTGGTGAATATTTTTAGAAGCTAACATTTATCAAATTTTATGATGGGCCAATCACTGATGAGAGCTTTACATACGCACATGCATTCAATCATCAAGAAAATAATATTAAGTAGCTATTGTTGTTAATTTCATTTTTGAAAAAGAAGAAACATGGTTAACCAGTGGCAGAGTTAAGATTTGAAATTAGGAAGGAGGACGGGATCCTACTTTTAAATATATAGTATTTGCCTCACCCACTTATATTATTCATACAAAAGTGAATTCTTTTTCTTCAAAAATAATAAGGAAAAATTAAACTACTGAATTGAAACAAAACCAATCAATCAAACCAATCCTTAACATCAGCACAAAGTATTCTTATGGTTATGTATATACTGAAGTGCAAAATGATCTAGAAAGAAAAGCATTCTATATTAAAAGATATTTTTCTAGAAGTCACTTTGTTTCCAAATTTAAAAATACTACTTAAATGAGTCCCCATTTACTCAATTATATATTAACAGATTGATAATTAAAAATTTTATTGTGTGAGTGGAGTTTGAGTCATATAATTCTTCTGACAATGTTTGCTCTCAACCATCTGCTGCTGGGGGAAAAAATCATTGCAAGTATAATTTATGTAATTTGTAGAAAGCATACTTTCACAACACATTATGTTTGAATAGCTACAGGTATTCCTATGTCAAAACAGAAAGGTGTATTTTTTGTGTGTATTTCTTGTTGATTTATTTGTTGTGGTGACTGAAGCTGGAGCTATTTGGCAGTAACATATGATTCCTGAAGTATTTATTGTACAGAAGGTTTGTAGCTGAGGACGCCTCCCTTTATGTATGCAATTCAGTCATTTTCAGGAAACCATAAACTATTTGTCACAGGTGAGAACTTCAGTAGCTTTTTTCTTGCCATAAGTGGTATAGTAAATTAAACATTTATATGTATAACTACTTTAAAATGTTTTAAAATAGTATTCTCTGATCAAAAAAGTTCTCAGAAAACAGAGAAAAATATATAAAGAAGAAATAGCACTCTGATAATTCCTATACTCAAAATTATCATTGCAAACATTTTGGTGCATTATTTCTATACATGCATTCACACAACACACACACATATACACACACACACACACACACACACACATTTTATAGTCTGTATTTTTCCATACCAATTTAAGAACATATTCATTACCTAAATAATAATTATTTCATAAATACTTTATTAACCATTTAAATATGATAATGTGTTAGTATCATATTGTATGATTATAACAGTTAATTCAAACATACTCTAAATATTAGGAATTTTTTGTATACAGTTCCTATTAGAAACTGTATACAAATGCTATTTCAGGCATATAACAGAATGAAATTTCGCTCATACAAACATGAGCCATTTCACTTTAGCTATCTAGTATCACACTTGTTTGAAAAAACCTACATATTTTTATCAATCAGTATCTTACCTATAATTCTAATAACAGTTAATTCTTTCCTATAACACCCGGAGAAGCACTGTAAAATCCAGAATCCCAAATGAAGAAAAAGCTATTTCCTGATTTCTGAAAATTAAATTCCATAAAACTTCCCATTGTTTATAACCCTTTCTAGGGGTTTATTATATCTATGACTTTGTTTTTGACTTGAGAGTTTATTACTTTTTGCTTTAGAATAATTGAGGAACTCTATCATGAAAACAGGAAATACTCTAACACTAAAATTTAGTATTTGGTCAAGTTTTCACTCTAAACCATGCTATAGGCTAAGAATAGCACAGATAGAAGTATGTAGAGTTGATAGCTGATGCTTCAAAATACCATTCATCAAATAAACTACATGTTGATATATACATATATATATATATATATATATATATACATGTACATATATATGTATATATTTATATATGCATGTATATATATACATATATACACATCCAATAAACTACATATATGTGTGTATATATACACATGTATATACATATATATGTATATGTGTATCCATATATGTGTATATATATACATATATATATATACACATATATATATAATGTCAACAGATGCATCTAGCTGAAAGAAGCATGTCAGTGTACAGGAGAGGTAGTGGTGGAGTTATCACCAGAAAAATTTTGTGACAGAAGTAACTCTACTTAGGTGTCCTCTCTTTCCAAACTATGGAGCCCTAAGGAATGAGATATAAATTCCTCAGTTTAATGGACTCTCTTCTAAGTTTTGCTCCATGTAAATCAGCAGCATTTCACACTTAAATGGACTATGGAAGTTAGTTAAGGAAGGTTCCAGAAATATGTATATAAATGCCCAGAAAAGATACTTAGACTGTCTTCGAGTCTATCCTCAAATCATTGAACATACTACGTTTCCATTTTTGTCACCTTATTAGGACTATTGAGTTACTTCTAATGAAATGGTGGGGCCCTAATCCACACCCTCTGAGTCTAAATATTTAAGACGACATCTTCTGGTTTCTACTCTTAGATGTGGTAGAAGATGATCAAATTTAAAATTTTACATTTGAATGACTGCCATAATGTCCTTCTCAGATGATGACCTGGCTTATCAAAACCTAAAATTAATACCGCAAACCCTATACTGTCTGTATTTCCCTTAACTAAACTATGTGCATATATTTATGACAGGTTCTAAACCAGCAGTTGAAGATGTCGACCGTGAAAGCATATGTACCTAAAACATAGCCCTGAAACACATGCATCAAAAACTTAGTAAATGGGGGTTATACATCACAAATGTTATTGCAATCCATTTAGTTCACAATTGAGCATACCATCATTTTATATCAAATAAATTAAATTATCACATGATAAGATTACAGACTATTTTATGACACCATAGTTTGTGATAGCAAGATTTAAGTAAATTGCAATCCCTAATTAATTACTGGTCATTTCAGTTTTTAATACTTTGATGTCACTAAAAATAAGAAACATTTTAATAATCTATTTGAAGATAATCTTTGTAATATTTGCATTACCCCATTAAACGTATGAACAAGTCAGAGAACTTTGAGTTGATTTGGCAAATATCCTCCACAAACACTGTAGCAATTTCCATTAAAAATAATATTACAATTTTCACCCCAACAAACTTGAATTTAAAAAAAACTACAAAAAAATAATAATAATAAATAATATCCCAGTGTGTGCTGTTCCTCATGTGAACTGTAGGTGAGTTTCTAAAGTAAACCAACACCACAATGCTTTTCTTTGACAATTGATTAGCTGGGACTCATTGCTTTAGCGAGTTTAGAATTTAATGAGATTGGGTATTTTTCATAGGATAGGTAATTTTTTGGGCTAGTTTGCATTTGTGTCCAATGACTACTTTTATGCTAGTGCGCCTCTTTTTACCTCATTGATCTGTAATGAATCCAGATGTAATATATATGGTAATCAACGCTCTGTCATATATGTTCAATTATTTTTCCATCTGTTCTTCCCCCACAGTTTTGCATACGTGCATATTTAAAAGAGAAAAGTTAGGGACATCATTTTGTCTTTGAGTCAGTCTCAATAACTTTGCTTTGAAGAGAAGCTGTGCCTTAAAGAGACTTAAATAGCTTTAACTTTATTCTCTCCTTCTTTAATATTTGTGTGGAAAAATGTGTTAAATTTTCCTATAAGAGCTTGAGCTTCCTTTTGGAGCTGTTACTCTAAAGACATCACCAGGTGTTTTAAGCACGTTCATAGTCCATTCAATTGTTGGTCTTTTATGTTCAGGCACCACTGCCACTGAAATGTTTATTTCTTTGTTCTGAATAGAAAAACAAGGTGAATATGGGAATTTCACTGAAATCAGGTTCTTTAGGTTTCTCACAACTGGAAAGATGGGTCTGTCATGCAGCCCCTGAATCACATCATAGCATTTGGACTTGAGTGTGTGTATTACAAAGCAACAGGCACTGTGACTCTCCACAGGGTACCTTCACTTTGAATTTCATGACACTCTGCCTTTGCGTTTGTAAGCATTGCCAAGTCTTAAAGCTAATAAGAGTCCAGGTGCTCTCAGCTGGGTCGGCAGGTGCCAGGAATGAGGACAGGCACACAGCAGGACACGCTTTCTCTTCTTCCTCAGCATCTGTGACACAGAAGCAGGTGTTCCCGAGAGGGACCCAAAGAGGTCATCTGGAACCGCACAGAAGTGGATTGAAGACCCTGCCACCAGAATTCCATGACGAAAACACTACACTGGAAGGGGGTATGGCTTGCTGCAGTTTGACTGTTGAAATCATTCTTCTTAATGGAATTGACTCACACTGAGGAAGACAGTCTTGGGTTTACCAGGTGCAGCATGGAACAGAACCACTGTCTCAACTTCCTCTGTCTTTATGCGGCTTCTGCTTCCTTTTGTCCTGTTATGCAACTTTCTTTCTTTCTTTTCTGATTTCTTTCTTTCTACTTAATGAAAAAATTGTTAAAAGTACTTAATGTTAGCTATTGCTTTTAAAGATGTAGATATGTTAATCATTTAGGGATTCACCCCATTTTCAAATGAATTATTTATAAAATTTATTTATGATAGTTTTGGAAATCATTCAGTAGGTAGTTAAGGTGGAATATATGATCTTTTCATATCGTGGTATAATTTGCAAGATTGGTTTTCATAATGTCTAAATGAGGATTTTATTTTTTCTGCAAAATATCACCAATTAAAACGGAGGTCTTACAGGCAAAGAGGCATGTGTGGTCAGAATTTTCCAGGTTCAGGTGGTAGAGAGATGGCTGAGTTAACAAAGCAAAGTCTAGCTGTCTGGGTCTTGATCTGAAATGTCAAATAAACTGAGTCCCAAACCTTAGGATCCCAGGAAGCAGAACAGCAGAAATGACCCAAATGTGCTAACATTTCTGAACTAGAGAGGACGGTTTTAAGAAAAGGGAGGTTGTTGGATTATTTGAGGTTGCAGTTTATTTGATTTTCTTCTCTCTAAGGCAGATGACAAAGATAATAGACAAAGGATCAGTTTCGTGAATCCACGAGCAGTTTTCTATAAGCAAACATGATGAAATTAGTAAAGTCTGATTCATCATTTCATCATTTTTCTCGAATGCATACAATTCTCTGAATTTGGAGAATTTCCCTCTGGGAAAATGCACATGAAGGTACCTACCCGCAGTCACGACCTCTCTTAATCAAGTTTTGCCTCTTTTGTCATTTTTCAACATTCCTTTCATTTTAAAAATTTGATAAGTAAATCAGCTTTTACGTACAGGTAATAACTACATGAGACCTTGTAACCAGTTTTCAGATACAGGGTCCATAAAGGAAAGTCCACCTGCAGGAGCCAGTGAGCATCCTTGGAGACAATGGGTCCTTTCTGATTCTCATTACTGCAACCTGGCAACCACTCAGCCCCAAGGACATAATCTTGGTTTATTCTAAGAAGTAGGTAGAGACAAGACACAAAGCACAAGGTCAGTTTAACTAAATGCACCTGAAGTCTCTGTTTCCAACTTTTTTGAAGCCACTTATCAAAGAAAGCAGGTGTTTTAACTATCATACACTATATTACTAGTACACTGCATTGCTGAAAAATATGTCTGAAATGACCAGAGTGCCCTGTTCATTGCCCCAAAACAGACATGTCATATTTGCATCAAGAGTGTTGGCTTCCAGGGGAAACGTGGGCCCCTTCCTTCATCTGCCCTTTCCCTTGTTTGGGGCTGTTTTCCAGTGTGCCCTTGGGCATTCTGCCAGCCTCTTGCAAATGTGACATGGAACCCCAGTTATCGCTCTCTCTTTTCTGAAAGGTCTATGGGAGCCACTTGGACCCATTTCTCACCAGACTTGGGTGACAAATTCTGGGGCTTGCCACTGTAGTGTGTTGGTACAATTGGATGATAAGCACTGAAATCCATTGTGTTCGTGGAGCTCAAAGGCAAAGCAGACATTCGTCCAGCTTCTGCTCTAAAACCAAAGTCACTTTGAAAAATGAGTCTCCATGTAGTGAGCCTAGTTTACTGTAGGTCTGCCTAGAGTTTGAAAACAAAGCACCACTTAAATATGGGTTTATATTTATGTATATATAGCTAAATCCATCCACCCTTATTAGGCATTCTTAGGTCTTCTGGCAATATTTTTCTCTTTCCCATCAACCTGAGCCAATGTACATGACTTTTCTGAAGTCTTTGGCTATAGTTTAGTGTTTGTACAGCATATTTGGAAATAGTCCTAAGACACTTAAAAAAAATAAAACTAATCATCATCAGACTATTTCCCCGAATCCCAGGGTTTCATTAGCTGTATTTTAAAAGAAAGAATCATAGAAATAAGTACCCATGCACAGATATCCTAGGTTGAGATCCAAAAACTGAAATTGAAAATTTAGGAAACTTCATATTTTAAAATTGTATGAGAAATCAAGTTTGAAAGAATTAATTTGCTCGAGACCGGTGTTAACAGTGGAGGACCTGAGAGGGCTGCAAGACATTCTCTCTGAGGAAGAGTATTTAGGGGAGCCCAAAGTGAAAAGTGGAAATAAAAAACAAAACTGTTCAAGGTATTTGAAGCTTGTACCATTTGTAGCTACGATGAACTTTAAACACAGCTCAACTCACAGCCAAAGTAACATAAATTCTTACACTAAAAAACCTATTTGCCTCAGTTCCTATTACTTAATAAAAGATATGTGGCTTCAAAAAAATGCAAGGTATACCAAATGCCAAGAAAACACATAGTCAGATGAGACAAAACCATCATCAGAACCAGACTCAGATGTTAGAATTCCCAACAGGGAATTTAAAATAACTAGAATTAATAGGTTTGTGGCTCTAATAGGAAAAGTATGCAATATGCAAAAACATGCATAATATAAGCAGAGAGATGGAACTTTAAGAAAGAATGAAAAGGAAATGCTAAAAATAAAAAATGTAATAAAATGAAGGATGCCTTTGATAGGCTAATCAGCAGAACAGACATGACTGAAGAAGAAAATCGTTGAACCTAATGGTATGTTCATAGAAGCCTCCCAAACCAACATGCAAAGAAAAGAAAGGATTTAAAACCAAAAACAAAACAGAACATCCAAGAACCATTGGATAATCTCAAATGGTTTATCATACATGTAATTAAAAACCAGAATTAAGTGAAATGAAGAAGAAATATTTGAAAGTAATAATGTCCAAATACATCCCCAAATTAATGGCAGATACCAAATCACAGATCCAGAAAGCTCAGAGACACACAACAAAATAAATACCAACACACATACACACACATACACACATACACACACACACACACACACACGCACACACACACACAGAGGCATATTTTACTTTGTGCTGGAAATATTTCAATTCATGTTATAGTATTGGTCGTCTTACAAAGCGGCTTGAATTCAAAATGTTTTAATAAACCATAAATATGAGTATTGTCACTTAAACAGATTTTTTTAGGAAATACGTTTTTAAAGAAACCTTTCAGAACATGGATTTATGGAGAGAAAATTATATAAAAATATGCCTGGTAATAAATAAGAAAGAGAATTACCAACAGACTAGAAAATCTTTCAACAACATTTCCATAATCCTAAGCCAATGTAGTAGATTCTCTTTTAAAATAGTATATATACATTGTATTCTGATTACCCTCTCTACTCTAAAAAAAAAGAAACCATTATTTTCTAACCAGGTCCTGTAATGGTGTAATGTCAACTGAGAGTAGCACCTGACCCCTGAGATAAGGGATGTTCTCAATGTTGCTTGTTTCTACAACAAGAGTTCATTTGCTTTATTGGTTTAAGAGCAGAACTCTACTCAGTTCAGCAATTACCTCCTTATAGGAATTTTTCATCCCTCCATATGAAATAAAATGTCATATATCCAGGACTGAATGCATAAAAAGAGTAGACATTTCCTAATGGTATAAATTTATAAATTCAGAATAGGGATTTTGAGCCTCACCTTTATCCCCATCAACACCGCTGCTTTATTATGGCTGCCTAAAAACTCCTTTCACAGAGGAAATCTTTTCATCCCATCACTAAAATTAAGTGGAGAAGTCCGAAAGCAGTGATTCATTAGCAAAGTGATTCCTCGTCAGGGCACACGACTGACCTACATTCCCTCTCCCTGTCTGCGGACTGATTCCGTGATAAGGGAACCTCATGAGATCACGTGACAACATCATGAAAGTATGTATGAAAAGTTGGAGAGTAAAGTGTATAGACAGAGACGGCTTTTTGGTGACTGCCAATGCTTCCTTCACAATTTTCCTTAGAGCGCATGCTGACTGTACAGACATTGTCCAATTAAGAAGAAAGCATTTTCTACATATATAAAAATGACACATATAAAATATTTGTTAGAATATTTGTTTTTTTATAATGCAGCATAGGGAAGATTCAATTTTCAATACTGAGGATACAAATTTAAAATCTACAGCTATAAAATATTTAGCAATATTTAATAGCAATATTCAAATTTATTTAAGATCCAGAGTTAGAAGGAATCCTCTCTTGTATCTTTCTCTGAGTGTTTCAGTTCCCATTCTGAGACTTTCTCCAGTTAGCCACAGTGTAACTGATTTTATTCTCACAGTTTGAAATTTGCTCTTCACGTTTTTATCCTGGCTTTCATTGCAATTTAATTCATATTTGCCTTCTGAGATGTAATTTTAAAAGTAAGCTGTTCTGCCCCCTCAGCCCAGATTTCTCCCTCCCTTAAATTTCAGCATCTCTTTATAGACTCTACCTCCTAAAATGGGGCAATATCAACAAGAAAGATACAATACGTAGGTAACTATTTATTACAGGGTTATAGAAGTCTCCTAGCATGTTTGTAAAGATCAAATATATGAGCATTTCTTATGTTTATAAGCCACCCTGCAATTTTGTCAGCTAATTCACAAAGGAAAATGAAAATAATGTAAATTATTTGATTCTGCATACCCTTTTCCTTGAAATTCTGTGCACTGGTGAATTCTTTAGTGTCTGGAAGGGGCACCCTGACGGAAACAGGCCATCTTGTTGGAAGGCTGTATGAAGAGTGAAAACAGGGCCTGAACTTTGTATTTCATAGATGGAGTCTTAAGCCTCCTGCTTCCGCTCATGGTTGTTTATCGTTGCGTAAGTTGTTAACTCGATTCTCAGCTTTCTCGTCTGACAACTAGGTGGAGAGTAGCATTTAATTTTCAAGTATGTTGAGAGATTTAAATGAGATAACTCAGTGCCATCAAGCTCTGAATACACAATAAAAATGAAACACTGCCGTTATAAAATGGAATTTACATATAGACACAAATTTGTGTGTGTTCATTACCATATCAACCTGAGTCATATGGTCAAAAGATCAAAATGTGCACATACGGATGAGATACAAATTATAAGTGAATATCAATCTCTGGCTTCAGGATCTAGTACTTATGGGGAGGTGTCGGGCAATGACCCAAATGCAGGTTGCAAGTCAATCATATATTTGACTACATGCATGCAAACAAGATTTCTTAGACTGAAGGCATTTGAAAGTTAAGGGAGTGTAATTTGTTCTCTATGAATTGAAAATTTTATCAATTTTTGTTTTTTTTATTCTGAAGGCTTGTGGGATTCTACTTCTTTGCTGGTACTGGCCTCCTAATTGCTATTGTCTTTGATAATCAGGAGCTACAGATCTGATAGGAGCTTTATCTGCAGTTCAGCCTCTATCTTCCCACTGTTATAACTGTAGAGGGTGTTGTCATCACAGAAGGGAGAGAACTCTTAGCTTGGCCCTGTCACTTTCCTCCTTACTTGGTTATTGCAAGTCCAAATGTCTCTGCTCTCTCTTTAGTCTTTTATCTGGGAGTTATTTAATAATAAAGTTTATGGAATGATTAGTAACAACAATGGTTGGTGTGCATGTTGCTTCTTGCAGCTCTGTCAGTCCCTGTTACAAACAGCAGTCGAATTTGACAGTTGATTCAGTTCTCTGTGGTTTCTTTCACAAAACTGTGCCTTAAGATATAATTAGGAACTTGGCAATAGTACCGTGATAAATGTTGAGTATTCTAAAATGATCTTTTTTCCCCCACATCAGTAAGCTTTATGCTGCATCTAAAGGCAGTCATTCAAAATTTCTAATGATGGTGATTGCGGCATTTTGCTGACTATTCTGCAGTCACTATAGCTCTAAGAGCTGACAATTAACTTCAAAGAAACTGAATTCACGTCACAGTCTACACTGAGCACCATCCACACACTGCCCAAATTGCATGTGGGCAATTCAGACCTGAAAGATTACTTTGAATTCTGCTGTGTTGGCAGCCGTTCTAATAAACAAGGAGCTCAAAGACCTAGAAAGAAAATGAGATTTGACAACATCTGCTGTTAATGACATATGTATGGAGGGAAGTACAGAGGATCCAAGGAAAGACAAAGGAAAATCATTGAGAGCAGCTGAGTGAGTTTTAATGACAGCGAGGACGAGAGCGCCCCAAACTGACCAGTCTTCCTGAGTAGATCTCACCATCCTGCCTCTGATCTTTTCCTTCAGTTTTGGTCAAGTACACCATGACAGGAAGCATTAAGTATATGATAACAGGCTATCTCAGAGGACAGTGTGGAACAATCTCTGGTATCAGCCTGATAGCGTGCTAGAAACTGAAATAGAAAAAGATTCTCACAGTTGAAAAGCAATCAGTAGATAATTGATGAGAAGACCACACCTATGCAGCCCTGATGTATATTGTTGGGGAGTTCTCGAGTATTCTTATTTTCAGGGAACTCATCATACAGAAAACAAAGTGATATCTTTTGGGTGAGATAGATGTGAATTCGAATCCTTGATTGACTTTTCTAATAAATGACCTTGAGAGAGTTCAATATACTCTCTGATGCTCAAGTCCCTCATTTTGGAATAGGGAGGTGATCTTAATTCAAAGACAATATTCACTATTTTTTTCAAAAAGCTTGTGTCTTGTGCCAGTTGCCGAGCACCTTAGCTCTGAGCCAATCTTGAATGACAGCCCTTACCGTGTCAATGACCTATGTGTCCTTTCCACCTTCACCCCCGGCACGCAGACAACAGTGGAGATGGTGCTCAATTACCCTCATACTAATCACTCAGTTATCCTTGAGTGTCGCGCCTGCCAGTTAGACCCAGCGTCCACCAACCTCTAGGCTAGTTATAGCCCTGAGAAAGTGCTTTGGCGGGATACTTCTGACCTTAAGAAACAGGAAACCAATTTAAAGCTAAAAGGATGAAGTTCCGAGTCCGACAATGTCAGAGACAGATGGGATTTGACACATCAGCTCAGTGACGTCACTGAGGAACTCCCTCTGTTTTGCCTTTCCGTTCTGCCTTCCAAATTATCGGTTTCCTTTTACGATTAGTGCCCTCACATGCATGTAAGATGAATCTGAATGGTCCTGAGGATCATATATAGGGAGAAAGCCCCAGCTTTATCCCAGGCCAGCCTGAGGTAGACGCCCTGAAACATTCAGGATGCCCACACCACACGGATGGTCTTAGGAGTGAGCTGGGCACTCAGCCCTGAACTCAGTACTGTGACTGGGGATGGGAAAGGGGATGGGGCTAGTCCATCTGCACCGCACTGCTGCTACTCACATGGTATTGAGTGAACGTCAGGGAGCCAATGACGCTGGGTTGCCACCAAGGCTTCTGTGTTCTCCCAATGTCCCGTGACATTTCTGGATACGCAGTCCAGTATGGCGTACTCACATCAAGACAAGTGACTTGCGGTAAATTCTCTTTCATGTTTAAGTAGCCTAATGCCTACATTTCTGCCGCTGGTCCTTCATCCTATTTATGGACTAGTCCACAAAAGTCTTAAATATCAAATTTTAAAAACGGAAGTTTTAAAGGCAGCAAGCTACAACAGGTATAACAAATCAAAATGAGTTGTGAGGTAGACCAACTTTTGGGATTTGCCGAAAGAAGATAAGTAAGAACTAGTCACACTCATAACTCATAAGCCCCTTTCTCTCATCAGCAATGAAAGGAGGGTGGAGACGGCAGGAGGACTCTGTAAGGAAGACCTTTCTCTAGCGACGTTTTGGTGAGCTGCAGACTCCACTCACTCCCCTCTTCCCCCAAACTGGGGGACAGCAACAAAGACATTTCTCACCATCTCAAGTCGAGGACAGGGGCTTCGTGGAGGGTCACCTAAAGGGTTACTGTGTGTTTCATCCCGTGCAGCCTAGGAGAAACAGAGGGCAAACACAGTGGGCTGTGTCTGCCTCACCCCCTAACAATACAGACAGCAAGAGGGCAAGAGCTCGCCAGAGCGGTCATGAAGCAGTGGGCATCCTTGGGGGATGGGTGCATTCTGAGAGTGGAGCAGCCAAATGTCAGTTCGATTCTCATGTGGTCCACACCTAGTCAATGCAGGAGAGTCAGTCAGTACTGGAGGTGCTCAGTGCTGCCCCAGAAAGGGGCGCCTGCAGAGGCTGCAGTTTGCAGTATGAATCCTCACTTCTGTGTGTCCACAGCCACTGACAGGCGCTTGCAAATACAATGTGTCTGTGGGTCATTTATCTCTGCCTCCTCTGCTCAGTGGAATGACGCTGGGTCCAGGGAAGCCTGTGCAGCCAGCTGTCAGATCCTGCTCTGTGACTAGAAGCAAACAATGCACATGCCGCAGTTCCCAAGGGTGAACTTGGTCCCCTCTTTACTGGCTATTTCAGAAAGCAGCAGCCACAGCATCCTCTCCTGATTGCCTCCCTCTGCAATGTCCACTGCTCTGGGCAGCGTTGCCCATTTGGGGATAGAATTGTAAATGCCTCCTAGCTTCAGCAATAATTGTACATTTTTGCTTAACATGATCTTTATTGCTTTCAAATGCTTCCCAGGAAAACAGGTGGAAACTAATGGCTTTGTGCCATTGTCATCACACCAGAGTTCTCACTGCTTTTCAAAAGGGCAATCTGATGCACATAAATCAATAACTCTTCTTAGTAAGTCTTTATACCCTCTCCTCACACCATGATACTCCTGTATTACTAGTCTTCAGACATAAACTTTGTGTTATTCAGCTATTTCATTGACTTTTGGGGGCACGATAATACATATTTTTTCCAAAATTGATAGTTGCTTCTTCTGTGTAACAACCTATTCTTGTTTCCTAAATGTGATATCGCCTTTTCTCTATTTCTTTTTTTTTTATTTCTCTCTCTCTAGATATGAATTCTATTGGTTTTGTCTTTCTGTTTCCTCATTTAGCTCACCTTGTACATGTTTAATCTTTTTCCTACTTTTCCTACTATTTGCTCCTCTCAAGTAGTTGTGATTTGGGGTGTCTGTTCACACTCACAAATGGAAGTCTTGATGATAAGTAGTAATATAAGCTCTCGTGTGTGTCCTGCTACATGTGTAAGCTTTCTCCTCTTTGCCAGTGATTGCCACAGTGTTTCAGGCCCTTCGTGAACTTCAGACATTCACTGTTTCAGTGGGACCTCTCCCAAGTCTCTGGGCTGCTTTCCTTGCACATTGATCAGTACTTAACTGCAAAATACTTGAGGGGGGCCCTTTGCAGATCTCCAGAGAGACTTCCATGCAGGTCTCCCTTTCTAGTATTCTGCCTGATACACCCTAAACAGCTCAGTGTAAGGCTTCCAGGCTCCACCAGGTTTCTCATTCAAAGGGATTTTAGGCAGAAGAAAAGTTACATATATGCTCTCAGTCTGTGTATACTTCCATTTAGTTAAGTTTCTACTCCGACTTTAAGAAATAGTAAGACATGAGAAATATAATCATATTGGGAACTACATGGGGGAATTCCCATGTTATTCACAACTTATATCTGCACACTCGTAAGAAAGGATTTTTTTAGACATGACACTCTTCTTATTTGAGAGAGACTCATAAGTCACAGCATCTAATATATATTAGAATGTCACCTAGATAGCGAAAAGTGAATTATCAATCTGTTTCTTTTCAATGTTTATTTTATAATGTGGATCGAATGTGTTTTACTTTCAAATTAATAATCTGTACTTAGAAATAACATTTTAATTGTCTACCCTACATTGCAGGTTTAATAGTCATTATATGGAACAGGCTTTATTAAAACATAATCATTGTATTTATTTTGTTTCATAAACAGTTCCAACATCCAAATATGATGTATCAGATTATAAAAATGGTCCAAGACTAAAGATTTAGCATGTATGCTGTGCACCTCAGCTGAGAGGGCCTTCTGGAATTGAGCCTCACTACAAAGTAAAACCTTGAATGTGTCTGCCAAATATGCAGATACATCCAAAATGTTTATCACCTACTCCCTTTGCAAAGAAAAAAAAAGAGAAGGACATAGGACCGATTAAATTAGTAAATACTTCTTCCGAAAAATTCATAAGAAGCTTAAATCGAACTTTTGCATAAATCTCTAATGACTATCGCATTCACTTTTCACATCATTTGATTTTTTTAAATTGTGGTATAAATAATACTCAGTTTAACCTTTATAGGGTCCAGTGTTTTTGTATTGATATTTCTCCTGAAAAGAGGAAGAAGGCATAACCTCTGGGGGGGAAAAAAGAGAATGAATGTTTCCTCCTGAGCGTTTTAAAGATGTATCGGTCCATCTTCAGTATGTGAGGACAAAGAACCTCATTCCACCTTGTCCAAAAATATGTTTCCTCAAGGTCACACAAGTCTCTCTCTTCAGAATCATAAAATTCCCTAGTATAGCAAGGTAAAAAGGGTGTTCTACAGAAACTAAAGTATTTACAGCTCCGGAAATGAATAGTTCTAAATACTTTTGGTGCAATTATTGAGTTCATATTATATGTGTCCCATTAAGTGTGTGTGATTACGTCAGCTCTCATCATTGGTGGTCTTTAGGTGCCTAAGCCAGTTTTCTTCAGTGATAATATCTTTCTGAACTCTTTCTCCTTACTTTTTCCTGCCACTGAATCTTTTTTTTTCACTCCCCTAGATAATGTAGGGGTATCCAAGTGTACCACCTCCATAAACTTGGAGCTTCTTTTCAAATCACCTACTATGATTTATGCATCTTGAATGACCATGAAACCAAGGAAAGTACTCTGCCTAGAGAATGGAATGAAATGAATAAGAATATCAATAGAGTAGAAAAGAGAAGTATGATTCTTTATGAAGAGACATTGGCAGGTAACATAAAGGGCCAACCTGCTTGACACACACAAAAATTATCTGTTAGTGAATTTCAAAATGCTTATCTCAGAAATTTACTGCAGATATTTCCAGTTGCCAACTTTGTTTCCAACGCCAGAGTTTAACCACACATTTAAGCATGTGGTACAACTATCTGAGCTTATGCTGACTGAGCCTACTGAGTCTTATAGGTACAATACAAAATCGGCGTGCTGACACAGATAGTTACAGAATTGGATTCCAGCCCAGGAAATTACCACCTTTAGACCAACTGTGGCTGTGAGAGAGAGAAATATCACAATCCCTGAGAAATAACTAATGTCAGATTTGATGTTAAATTGGCCTGGAAGTTGAAGCCATCCTTCATGGAAGTCTTTGACCCTCAACCCCTGAGCCATTGATGGCTTAAAGGAAAATGAAGGTTATTGTGGAGATATGATATTATAATTTTAACATTTTAATTTTTCTCTATGAGAGAATCTCTGTAATATTACTTGTTAACTATTTATTTAGCACGAGTTATTTCAGGAAATATGTGTGTGTGTGTGTGTGTGTGTGTGTGTGTGTGTGTGTGTTATCAGATGGGGTTCAGTGTGTGTAGTCAAAAGAACATTTAATGCTTGCAAGGATATTGAAGATTTCTTTTTAATGCCTAGCAAAATGCAATGTCGCAGTGCAGACAAGCTAAAGTAACAGATTGTTGTGTTGATATAATACACTATTAGGTGTACACACGATGACCCAGGGGACAGAGCAGGAGCTTACAAACAGTCTGTGTCTTCAGAGATGGGTATTGTGGTGAAATCAAAGGATGGCTGAGTCTTGAAGAATGAGTAGAAATACTCAGGGGGAAAAGAATAAGAAATCAATGTGGCAGACAGACATCATGTGGAAATACCTCTATTTTCCACGGCATTCACACACCAGGCATATAGGTGTTTAGTATAAAATACAATAATTTATACACACACAAATACAAATACATGAATACCAAAAAAAAAAAAGCAAATTTTAAGGTGCCAGATAAGGAGAAAAATACAAATCAAGAGGAAAAAGATGGCAGTTGGAGCAAATTCTCAAAGGAATGTAGAAAGCAGAAATAGCTCACTGGTTGGGGTTTTCCTGACCATGGGGGGGATTGATAAATCAAACTAATGCATTAATTAAAATTTATCTCTGTTATGCAAAAGAGTTTTAAGAGACTACGTCACTAAAAAACAGCTCTTAATTTTTGTTCTATAAGATAAATTCAGAGATGTTTAGATCAAGTGCTATATTAAGATTTCTTAAATGGGCATGTGTCTTTGAAAAGTATATCATGCAAAGTATATAATGCAAAATGTAACTTTTTCTCAATAGATCTTTGATTCCTAGTAGACACTACCAATCTACGCAAGTCTTCCCACTTTTCTCTTCTCCTACCTTGACAAAAGTAAAACTGTATCTTATCCCCACAGCTCAAGGTAAAATAAACATTTGGCAGTTAAAAAAAAAAATAAGTAAAATAAATCAAACTGCATGATCCATGCATGGTAGGGAGCTGTAACTCAGGTTTTTCTTTAACAAAACTAAGACATCTATAGAAACAATATTGAAAACAGGAACTAGGATTTTTTTTTTTGAATGGAGGAAAACATATATATATTATAAAATAGAATAAAACACACTATATTCTGAAAAAGGGAAAACCAAATTCATTCCTAAATACATCCAGTAACACTGCACACTGGCAAGCAAAATGGAAAATATTAAAAGTCCTAAAGAGGTAACGCAGGCCACTTAAATAGAAACAGATGTGCCACTGAAGGCATCTCATCAAGAAGACAGAAGCTGGAATTTACTCAATAGATTTGAAACAGTAAGGCAAAGCAACAGTGAATTCAGAAATTTACACTCAATAGAATAATTATTGAAGTATGAAAATAATGGTAAGGTAGTTTTAGGCGTACCAGAAGAGTTCATTAACAGAAACAATCCCAATTGGATGTTTACATATCTTCATAGGAGAAACGTCTATTCAGCTATGTTGTCCATTTTTTTTTAATTAGGCTGTTTGTATTTTTATTGTTGCTTTATAGGAGTTCCGTACATATCTTGGATACAAGACCCTTATCTGATGGAATATAGACACAAAATCACCTGTTCTTTATATATATATCAGCATATACTTTTTAAAGTTAATAAGATTCATTTGTAAGTAACTAAATGTTGAAATTGAAAGAGTATGTCAGAGGGGTAGTGGATGGGGGGAGGGGGGTTGTCACTGTGTGAGGGATATAAATGATAAATGTGTAACTATTACATTGTTTTGTGTACCTGAAACTAATAAAAAAAAGTTTTAAAAAAAGAAAGAGTATTTTCCAATTATCTCAGGAAAATTATTTTAAAAATCCACATTTCTGACCACATACTACTTAGCTACTGAATATGAGGAAATTTCTTTAAAATAAGAAATGTGATATTTGGCTGACTCCAACAAGTGTTAGCCTCATAAGGAATGACAGGGCAGACCTTGGCGGTTGCTGTGAACTTGACAGGCACCAATGTCTCCCCCCAATTGCTACCCGCATGTTGACAGACTGGGTTGTCTGGAAATCCTGCTTACATACACAGGTCACTGTGTGAGCAAACCCCAGGAAATTACACTTCTTATATTAGCAATTTTAACTCGTTTGTTTTTTTTCTTTATGCTGCACCAAAACATTTTAATATGTACATGCCAAAGGGAAGAGAAGAAGAGTGATATTTGCCAACTTTTAGTGTCTGTTTGTTTGTGTGTGTGTTTGTTTTTTGACAGGAAGACTTGCAGTTTTACTGATAGCTTAATGCATACGTATGAAGAGCTTAAAACAACTGCATATAAGATTATTTGTTTCAAAATTCAAATATCTCATGTTTGTGTCTTCCTTTTTGGTGGTGATTACATAAAGCTTGTGGAAATTACTTTATCCACTTCAAATGTTCTCGAAAGAACATATCTTCTAAAAAATAAATTGTTAAATAAATGATTCTTCGAGCCTGAAATAGAAAGAAGAAAACAGGTAGGGCATGCATGATATAGCATGACCTGTTTTATCTGCTCCTCCCCCAACGGGTTTATATTACCTTAGAAGAAAATAATATAGAAGAAGAAAAGGAAAACACTGTGGTTCAAGAAATAGTTACAAAGATGTTCAGTGTATTCTGAACAATAACATGAAACATTATGTTTCTCTGTTCCAGGATGTTAGGAAAAAGTCTTCATTATTGCTATCCCAAATGAAGCTATATACAATACTGTCCAAAGTCGTCAAGATGGAATAATGCTAGGGTATCTAATGAATGCTATAAGTGTTTTAAATAGGCCTATTTAACGTGTCTAATGACACAAGAATGCTGTTACCCACCAAAGACCTTATAATTAAGCTGAGGACTGTTTTAGTCCATTAGCACAACACGCATCACAGAACTAGACTGAACTAAAGCAGAACAGTCCCATGTGTTGTCATGGCTAATGAGACTTCTTTTTGTTTGAAATGTTTATGCTGTATTTCCATGGAAATAATCAGGCAGCACTTTTGGACATACTATGTTATTTGGTCTCTGCTGCTTTATGGTTTCAGCGAATCCCCAGATCACATTATATCCCTAACAAACAGTCCAATGCAATTGTTGGGAATTCTAAATGTCAGGGATCCAACTAATAGCCTTCTTGTCATAAACAAATAAAAATGATGTCAGCAAAATTTCTCATCAAATGACTCTGGAAATCAATATCTGGCAATGCTTCCATAACATCACAAAATCCCTTATGTATCTGCTTTGAAATAAGTGTGACCACAGTGAAATTAATGTTTTATGGGTTACAGATAAAGTACAGACTATTTACATTGAGTTTTTATACTACTTAACAAATTTTGAAGAAAAACTTTTTTATAAATTTATTTCATAACATCTTCCTAATTTCAGTTTAATAATGTGGAAAATAAAAGAATATAAAGGAGAAATTTATCTTTTATAATTGCACTGTTTTTAATCTGTGTGAAGTTATACATGCATTTGATCATATTGTATGATTAAAATTGCAGCCTGTTTTTTAAACCTAATCTCATAGCATATACATTAAGTACAACACTAAAAACAACAGTCTATATATTTGGGGGGAACAACATTTTTATTTTTAAAATTTATTGCATGAATTTCAGAAGGTACTTAAAAGTAGAAATATTTAAAAATTAGCCTACCTCATGCTACCCCAAAATATCCTCAAACAAAAATGCTCTGTATATTTCACACGTATCTTTTCCTTTATAATATATATCTGAAGGTGACTACATGTGCATGGACACGCGTGCTCTTTGCATTAATTACGCGCTATAAAAAAGTTGAAATATCTCTTCCAGCGACTGTAGTATATTAATGTCATAACACATTAACCAATTACAGAGGTGAAATCCATAGAAAGCTTCAGATCTTTACATACTATAGGAAAAACATTTAAATAAGTATTTTCATATGTAAGCCTTTGTTCGGAATCCGGTTTATTTTCTTAAGATAAATTCATAGTCATGGGAAAAGGGAAAACATAAAACAAAAATCAGTGTTAGGTTCAGAAGTAAACAACTATTATTATAGTAAAACAACTACCAATATGATGTTATACACGATTTCAGTAACTCATTTATTCAATTGTCTGGATGTACCTAGAGTTACTAAACCATAACTATCTACAGGACTATATTAAGATGCAGTCCTAGAAGTGGCTTACGAGAATTTTGTTTTTGTACACATTGCCACATAAACTGTGGAAAAACTGACAAACCTTTCATACATGGTCATGAGCCATGCATGAAAATCCATTTCCTCAGACCTCTAGCAATGCTGGATATCTTTTCTCACGTGTTTGCTAATTGAATACCCGTTGAAAGGAATTTTATTGTTGTTGCTTTCCTTAGCTACCAGGAAACCAAATACTTATTTAAAAAATAATTTTGTTGGCCGAATGTGTTTCTTTAGTGCATTATTTGTTCATGTTTTTGCCTTTTTTTTTTTAATTGGGGGTGTTTGTTTTTCTCTAAATAATCTGTGAGGACATTTTCATTATTAATAAAATGTCATTCTTGGTATATGTGTTACATTCTCCCCCAGGTTGTCATATGACTTTATATTATGTTAATGGTAATTTTTGACGTGTAATATATATGATTTCACTTTTGATATTCTCAGGAAAGTCTTTTTTGTTTTTTGCTTCAAGACTATAAAACTATGAACATCTTACTTTACTATTTATGGTTTACTGTTATTTGCTTTTGACTCATGTTCCATATTTTGAAACATAAAGTAGCTTAACTATTTTTGTTTATTCTTTTCTAAGCAGCCTTTTAAAATATTACTACTGTTTGGATAATCCATATTTTTTTCCTCTTCATAAGCACCACCTTTATGGCATAACAAACAATAATATCCGTCTTAATCACTTTGTATGTATTTAAGGGTAATTTTAGGCCTAAGAAAATATGCAGTGATATTTTGTTCAGCTCATCAGCTATTTAAGACAAGTAGGTGGATTTGGTATCTTGACATCCATTGTGAGATGAGGCTCTCCACTGAGCTCAGCTACCACCCCAATAAACTACTGATGACAAGGTACTTTCTGATTTTGTGCAGCGGGGGACCTAGAATCCTAATTCTACATGTCAGTTAAAGTAAGTCTTGCCCAATGTCTGTCTATATGATGTACTGATATATAGAGTGCTCTTTAACTCAAAAGTGTATAAAATCAAGTAGAGACTGAATACAAAATCTGTGATAAAAACTCCAGGCTATTTGTTATAGAGACTTGTACATGAACAGGAAAGAATTTAAAGTATATTGAAATATGTGTTTTCAGTTCCTTCTCATTCAAGAACTAATGATATTTCTTTATCAGAGGGGTTAGAATCTTGCTTGAGCTCAACTTCTTTATTTCTAGTTCCTCATGGGGAAACTCGGATATGAGTTTCTTCTCTCAGGACCCTCATTACAATGCCAGGCATTGTTGTCTTAGTTTTTCTTCGTGACCAAGGAAATGTTGAGGTAATGATGCACCCTCTGTCTTTAAGACTGGCATATAAGAGACTGCCTCCTCTTTGGCAGTGTTTTATCCATGGGCTCAGCAACCTCCAGTGTAGCAAGGTGGGGCTGAAAGGATGGTTAGTCCCCTTTTTACAAACACTTCCTGTTTGTTGTCTTAAACAAAGCTTAGTCCTGGTGGCTTTGAACTGACATAACGTGCTTGTATGTGGCATCATAAAATATCCGTCAGTCAGCAACGTGCCTAATATTTTATGCATTGCAATACCAGTGTTTTTTTTTTTCCCTAGCAAATATTCCAGTTCTTTTATGTAAATCTGAGTAGCCAGCTTATAAATGTACAGCTTCTGCCAGAACCCAAAACTGCCCTAAACCATCTCGAATAAGCAATGAATCCTCAAGGGTCAGTATTGCTGTGTTCACTGACAGCTCACATTATTAAAGAAAATGTTTTTTGTTCCCTTCTGTCAAATCAAAATGTTTCTCTAATATGTCAAGCAATTGCTTGTTTCGAATATCTGTCAGATTTGCCACTGCTGTGAGATTAAGGTCAAAGTTGACAACTGAGCAAACATTGATAACACTTCCTAATAAGCAGAAGGGGACAATCCTGACAACCTGTTTTATGCTGGAATCTTAGTTCTTCCTTGATTCTATTTAACCACTTAAATATTGTACTAAGTGGAAATATATCTGCTCAAAGTACGAAAAAGAGCAAGTTTGACATTTAACAGATTAAGTGCTTTGAAAAAGTTCTACCTACCATGATTGTA
The DNA here is from genome assembly GCF_057876585.1 of Rhinolophus sinicus. Classification (NCBI taxonomy): domain Eukaryota; kingdom Metazoa; phylum Chordata; class Mammalia; order Chiroptera; family Rhinolophidae; genus Rhinolophus; species Rhinolophus sinicus. Next base: position 4,256,260 of record NC_142504.1, read on the forward strand.
GTCTTGTGTGCCATTACAAATTCAAGCCAAGTGTCTAGAAATATTTAATTCACATACATCTAACAGAAAGGCAATAGTTTCCAAAGTATATTCGTGATAAGCACACATCTGTTGGTTACACATGACTAGCAAATCCTATCTTGGGACTGATTATGTAAAAATACTTGCACCATATGTCATTATCCTAGAATATTTGTATGGGCAAGTTCATTAAAATTTTTAGATGTCCTTTCCAACAAGATAAAACAGTTTTGTTTGTAGAATTAAGAGCAATGCTGTTGTTAAAAATGCATGTAAATTGTGATGAAGATAACATCTGTGGACTGTGCCCTGATGTTCACGTGCATAGAAACTTAGTCAAAGTCACCTCTAAGACACTCCAATTGATTTTCATGCAAATGTCACATGATAAGATTTAATAGCAAAAGGGAAATGTTTCACAAATTAAAGGAAGAAATTCATTTCCAAGTGATTCAACATGTGTTGATTAAATTACTTTCAGTAGGGTGACTTTATCTTCAAGGTCAAAGCACTTCCAATAGAAAATAGGGGATACTCCTACCCTCTCAAAACTAACTATAAAATATACACATTTATTACTAGAAAAACATTTGGGAGCATAACATACTTTACTTTTATTTTCTTTGTGTGATCTCACATATATTTGTAAAGACATTTCCAAATGTAACCTTGAAAAGAACTATTATTTTTCTTGACTGTTTTTAAGAAATAAAGATATTTTAAATAATGTTACGGAACCTCTACTCTCATATTTGTTGGATACATTTGTTTTATTTCTATCTGAAATAAAATATGTACATGCAACCCTAAATACAATCACAGTTGCAAATAAGCCTAAAAGGAGCTCATCCACAATAGCTTCTCTTCTAAAACTTCCCGAAAGCTACTGAGTTCACAATGTTCCATAATAAATGGCAGTTCCTCCATTACATTCTTTCTCTTTGATCTAATACCAGGAGACTCCCTGGATTGCAAAGGACTCAGTAAGTAGCACTCTATCAAAAGGAATATTCTGTTAGGCGGCATATACTTGATGTAACTCTAGTCAAAGCTGAGAGACTTGAATTTCCTTATATTCTTAAAAATACCGAGAGAATGTATTATTATTTTTATTTTCCACTGCTCCAAGTCTTTCATGCCTTCCCATATTGTACAGAAATTCAGACAAAAATTCAATTGGATGATTTTATAATGTTTGACATACAGATTGTGGTAATTAGTGGGCAAGAATATCTTTAGATGTAAGTGATGTGCCTATAATATAATGTTTCCTGTCTCTATGGATTTGCATATCCTGGATATTTCATATAAAACGAACCATCCAACATGGGATGTCTTGTGCATAGCTTCTTTCGTTTACCTTAATATTTTTATTGGAGGATCATCCAACATCCAACTTGTAGCATTTATCAGTACTTCATTTCTTTTTATGGCTGAATTATATTCCGTTGTTATTACATGCCATAATTTCCTTATCCATTCATGTGCTGATGGAATCGACAGCATCTGAGACATCCAGTTCTTGGCTGTTATGAATGATGTGTATAAATATTTGTGAACAAGTTCTGTATGGACATAGTTTTCATTTCTCTCAGGTCTATACCTAGGCCTGGAATTGCTGAGTTACATGGTAATTTTATGTTTTAACTTTTTGAGGAATTGTCCAAATGTCTTCCACCATGGCTGAACCACTTTACATTCTCAACAGCAATGTATAGGAGTTCCAATTTCTCCACGTCCTTGCCAATGCTTGTTGTTTTACATCGTTTTGATTATACCCATCCTAGTGGGTGAAAAGTGGTATCTCATTGTGGTTTTGATTTGTATTCCCTTAATCACCAATGATGTTAAATGTCTTCATGTGTGTATTGGCCATTTGGATTTTTTTTTTTTTTTTTTGAGGAATGTCTCTGCAAGTCTTTTACTTTTTAAGAAAAAAAATAAGTTGTTTATCTTTTTGCTGTAAAGCTGTAAGAGTTCTTTAATTACTCTGGATGCTAAACCCTTATCAAGTGTGTGATTTGCAAATATTTTCTCCTATTCTGTAGATTGCCTTTTTATTTTCTTAATAATGTCTTTGGATGCCCATCAGCTTTTAATTTTATGGAGTTTAATTTTTCTTTTTTTCTTTTTTTCAATTTTTTTTTTATTGCTCAGGCATTTGTATCAGATTTAAGAATCGATTGCCAAATCTGAGATCAAAAACCTCCATGTTTTCTCCTAAGAGCTTTATAGTTTTACCTTATACTAGGTCATTGATCCACTTTGAGTTAATTTTTGTATATGGAGTGAGGTTGGGGGTTCAACTTCATTCTTTTGTATTTTCTCCCCCATTGGATAGTCTTGGAAACTTTGTTGCAAATCAATTGGCTATAGATATTTGGGATTATTTCTGAATGCTCAATTATATTTTATTGGTCTATATATTTATCCTTATGCCAAAATATACACTGTTTTGATAATTGTAGCCTTGTTGTAAGTTTTAAAATCAGAAAATGTGTCATCCAATTTTATCTTTTTCAATATCATTTTGACTATTTGGGACCACTTGTAATTTCATAAGAATGAACTACTTATTGCTGTAAAAGAGACAATTGTAGACATCACCTGACATTCAAATAGAACATTTGAGGACAGGACCCCCATGTTTCTTCTTACCTGGATGATACCTTCATATTTTGAATTTAAAGTTTGTTGATAATTTGAGCTGCAGCTATACTTAAAATGTTTTAAGCAAATTCAATTTGAAGACACTTTCTAAATAGTCTGCTTATTTTATTTTCAAATTACAGCTTTTTGATTGTATTGTTAGCATGAAGGGAGGATGTGTTATATTTATTGTAAAAGCTTAAAGACTTTCAAGTAAACATTGGGCTAAAGTTCTATCTGGTAAAGAATGGGTTGTAACAATGTCTTAGTCAGAAATCAGCCTTGCCCTGGCTCATTCTGAGTGCCACATCAAAGTGTCACATCAGAAATACTCTTTGGTACAGAGGCTTCCTGGGAACTCCTTGGTTGTATACGGAACTACTCCCCCAAATACCTGGACTGCTGGATGTATGAGGCAGTAAGGAACAGGAGTAAATTGAAAATCTTCTTCAATGTATTATCTTGGTGTCCCCTGTCCTGGATTCACACCACTGAAATGGTGTGGTAAGACCATGTAAATTTCAAATTTGGAACGAGGACCAATGACTGTAAAAAGGTCAGATAGACAGAAAAGAAAATAGTCATATATAGGGAAAGAGACTGCAGCTCAGAAGACTATATTCTTATTTGTAACAGTTTCTTTTTTTATTTTCTTTTTTTTACAGATTTCTATTAAACTATAGCTAACATAAAATATTATATTAGTCTCCAGGGTACACCATAGTTGTTCAACATTTATATACCTAAACACCATGATAAGTCCAGCAAACATCTGATACCGTACCACACTATCACAATATTATTGACTATATCCAATATGCTGTACGTTACATCCCTATGACTTATTTGTTTGATACCTGTAAATTTGAACCTCTTCTTCCCCTTCACTTATTCCCCCTTTTTTTAAATTTTTCAATTACAGTACAATTTCTTCAAGCAAAATAAAAAGTGTTTAAAAAATTTGGCCACAGTAAAGAAGAGCAGACTATTGTGAAAAAGAAACAATCCAAGAACAAGAAAATTACGCAATGGCTATTTATATCAAACTATGTAGGCTGAATGGACATCAGGCTGAATGCTAAAGAAACATGAATCAGAGGAAGAACTTTAAAAGTCAAAATTGCCAGAAGAAAAAAATAAATTAATGAGAGGATAGGTAAGATGTGAATCAAGAATCAAATACAAGTATAAATGAAAAGTAAGGGAAATAATAATAAAAATAGCAAAAATTACAGAGCAGGAGGAAACTATAAATTCATAGATTGAAAGGGAACAGTTATACTATTAATAACAGTATAGTAATCACAACACACAATGTTGTGAAAAATTTCAATTTCAGGAGTAAAGACAAAAATCTTAAAAATATATAATGAGAAAATACCGCATCTCTCTTTTTTGCCTCCAAGTTGCCAGAACATTGTGCCAAGCAAGAATAGGTGCCCAAGACATATAAATATTTGTCAAGTGACTATATGAGTGAACAAAGTTAAAATCTGGAGGGCATGCATAGGCAAAGATTTGAGAATTATTTTGACCCTATAATTATAAAACCAGGGCATCACACTTCAAAGATATGATAATCTCAGGACATGCTAGCCAGAGAACCTTCCTGAGGAACAAAATTTAAAAATAAAAGAACTTCCTGAAAAATGAGTTTAAAAAGAATGTACAACAACACATAAAGAGAAAAATCAATGTGAAGAGTGACAAAGTGGTAAAGTGTAAGAATGAAAGATGTTACGATTAAGCAAGTTAAGAATTAAATTAGCATATTAATTAAAGTAAATGATTATACAAGGGAATATGGTTACAAAACAAAAAAAATAGTAAGTAATTAGAAAGTAATTTTCTTCTAATATTAATACTACAGTCAATTTCAGAAAAGTGGTGATGTTGAGGTAAAGGTCTGATTAGTAGGCATCATCCTTTAATCTGTAACAATTTCTATGTCTTCCCTCGTCTTTAATACCCAGATTTTTTTTTTTCAGTTACAGTTCAAATTTGTGACAACATGGATGGCCCTAGAGGGTATGATGCTATGTGAAATAAGTCAGACTGAGACAAATACCATATGATCTCACTTATATGTGGAACATAAAGACAAATACCATAAAGACAAATACCATATGATCTCACTTATATGTGGAACATAAAGAACAGAATAAATGAACAAACAAAACAGAAACAGACTCATAGACACAGGGAACAAACTGATGGTTGCCAGAGGGGAGGGTGGTTGTTGGGCTGGGTGAAAAAGGTGAAGGGATTAAGAAAGACAAATTGGTAGTTACAAAATAGCCACAGGGATGTAAAGTACAGCATGGGAAATATAGTCAATAATGTTGCTACCAGTGTGTAATTAACTAATCCTAGGCCTTCTCAGAGAACACAGCTAGGCAATACACGGGTGATGTACATGGACCTCAAACACACTCCCCGGCACACACTCATGGTGACCTCTGTGTCTGTAGTCCAACCAGAGGGTTTATTCTAACCTCCTCTTTTTCCATATTGGTAACTCTGTAACAGTGAGATACCGACTCCCACTATTCGAGTGAGTTTACATATTTTCTCAAGCCCCCTATATCACTCAGTCTCATTTCCAAAATGAGGATAAAGGGAAGAACAAAAGATGAATGAAAAGCATGAAAGGCCAGTCAGAAAGTTTGGCTCTGGAAACCCTGGGTGACCGTCCAGCATTGACAGGCCAGAGGAAGGAAACTAAGGAAGGAAGATGGAGGTAAGAGGAAGGAAGGAAGGTGAAGCTAATATTAGTGTGTGTTGATTTTATAATAAAAATGTAAATAATTGTTAAGTAATTGGTGATATCTCGTGCAAGTTCCGCTCACGCCCTACAGTAGAGAAAGAAATTCATGCATTGGTCAGGGGGAGTGCCTTCCTCTGACCGTGAAAGTAAGATAACAAATTTATATAAAAATAAACAGAGGCTTAGTTCTGAAGAGAGGAAAGTGGTAAGAATTGTGGCCTAATGATCCCTCTTTTCTCCTCAGTGGAAGTGACAAGGAGGCACCTGGACCGAGAGCACTGTGTCCACAAATTCACAGGAAGCACGTCCTGTTTGTCATGTATCGGCAACTTCCACCAGTTTCTGGACTTCTCTTAATGGTAACCAATGACTGAAGTGAGTTTTTGCTTTGAATACTTGTTTACAAAGTGCTGGCACCTGAATTTGCTATGTTTGCAGTACATTAATTTATCTGTGGCAAGGGGGGAAAGATTTGAACAGAAAAATCACAGATGAGAATATTGTTTACTACTCAGAGGAACGTGCAGGGAGAAAAATAAATGGTGCCAGGAGAGGAGAATAATTACAATCTTCCTGTCAATTGGCTTCAGGGATACACAGTCATCTTCTCGCATAATAAATAAATAAAATTTCAATATTTAAGACCTCATCAGAGAGCTCGGTCTCTGAGAACTGCTAATTTCCATGCTGCCTACAGGGCAGTATGTTGCCATTGTGGGTTGTTGACTATTAAATGCTTAGATGAATTAAGTAAGTGCTTATGAAGTCTGCAATTTCTAATCAGAAAATGAGACAAAGATTAAAATGACATTTTGAAAAAAGGCTTTTATGGTTTTTACTTAGAGATCTTTGGGTATCTGTTGAAATGAAATACTGCATCAATATTTAAATTTCTGACTGTTCTGTCTCTTTGCATTACATTTTGGAGAGGAGAATATAGTTTAATATATTCTAATATATCTGTAGAGATAAAATAAACTGCAGTTGAGTGTGTTTAGTGAATATTGACCAATGTTTAATTAACTAGTCCTCAAGTTTATGGTCTCCTGACCTCTTTGCACAGTTAAAAATCATTGAAGACTCTAAAGAGCTTCTGTTTTTCTGGATTTTATCTATCATCTTTTACTGTAGTAGAAAAAGAAACCAAGATATTTTCAAACTCTTTATTTATAACTTATGGAAAATAACAATAAAATTATTATGTTACCATAAAATTATATTTTTAAAGAAAAATAAACCTATTTTCATAAACAAAAATGTATAAAATCAGAACGGTGGCATTGCTTTACGTTTTTGCAATTTTTTTTTTTTTTTTTTTTTTTTACTTCCTGGCTTAGGAGACATCAGCTGGATTCATAGGAGCTTTTGCATTCAATCAGTTGCCATATGGTGTTTTTGTTGAAACACATGAGGAAAATTTAGCCTCGTCCAGATATATATTGGGAAATGGAGAAATTTTTAATTAAACTTTTAATTTTGAGATAATTGTAGATTTGCATGCATATGGTAGAAGTAATAGGAGAGATCTCGGGCACCCTTCACTTTGTTCCCCACAACGGCAGCTTTTGCAAAAGTAGACTGCAATGTCGCTGCCAGCATATTGACTTCCATACGGTCAAGATCCAGACATTTCCACCTTCACAAATGTCCCTCATGTGGCCCTTTAAGAGCTGCTCCCACAGTCCTCCTTAATTCCTGACAACCTATAGTACATCACTTTAAGAATATTATATACACATAATGCAATGTTTCGGGATTGGCTATTTTCACTCAGCATAATTCTCTAAAGAATCATCCAGATTGTTGGGTGTTAGTAGTTTCTATCGGTATTAGTCATGGTAGGACAGACCACAATGTGTTTTGAAGGACATCTAGCTTGGTTCCAGTGTTCGGCTCTTATGGATAAAGCTGCTAGAAAGATTAGTGGACAGGTTTTTGTGTCAACTCAAGTTTCCGTTTCTCTGAGATTAATATGGTAGTTGCTATATTAACGTTTTAGGTTTTTTTATGGAAACTGCCACACACTTTTTCAGAGTGGCTGTACCATAGTATATTCCCAACGACACAACTAGAGTAGCTGAGTTTCTGTCAATCCTTGTCAGCATTTGCTGCTGTCACTATTGTCACTTTCGCCATGCTGAGACCTCTGTAGGAGGATTTCATTGTGGTTTTATTTGCACTTCCCTAACAGCTAATGAAGTTGAACTTCACTTATTGTGTTTATTTTGCATATCTATGTCTTGAAATGTCTGCTCATGTGTTTTGCCTATTTTCTTATTGGATTGCTTTATCTCTTGCTGTTGAGTTTAGAGAGTTCTTTATACAGTCTAGATACTAGCCCTCTCTGGGATATATGATTTACAAATATTTTCTCTCATTCTGTAACTGTCCTTTTGTACTCTAAACATGGTCTTTGACAGAAACAAAGTTTTTAATTTTGTTGAAATCCAACTTTTTGATTTTTTTTTTTATGAATCCTGCTTTGGTGTTAAGCCTAAGAACTGTTGTCTAGTACAAGTCTTTCGCCTACAATTTTTTTCTACGTGTCATAGTTTACATTTTATACTTACATCTGTGATCATTTGGAAGTTAATTTCTGTCAAATAGTTTTATATAATAATTTTTGTGTAATTTTCTATATGATTTAGGGCTTTTTTGTTTGTTTGTTTGTTTGTTTGTGTTTTGTGTGGGGTTTTTTTTGTCTGTAGATGGCCAAATACTCCAGCTAATTTATCTCCAGTGAATTGCTTTTGCACCTTTGTCAAACTCAGTTTTGTATATTTTCTTGGGTCTATTACTTGGTTCTTTATTCTGTTTCATGGATTTAACTCTCTCTCCCTCCGCCACACCATACCATATCATCTTAATTACTATAGCACATCTTCAACTTGGGTAGACTGATTCCTCTCATTTTATTTTTTTTCAAAATTGTTTAAGCTATTCTCATTCCTTTGTCTTTTCATACGAATTTCATACTAACCTGTCTCCACTTTTAAAAATTATTTGAATAGGAATTGTGTTAAGCCTGTATATCAAGTTTTGGGGAATTGACATCTTTCCCATATAAGTCTTCCGGTACAGGATTAGGGACTGTTTCTTTATTTGTTTAGATCTTGTTGGATTTCTTTCATTAGTGTCTTATAGATTCCAGCATATAACTCAACGGCTAGCTTTGTTAGATTTATACCTAGTCCATGTCTTGCGTCATTATAAATGGTATTAGGTTTGATCTCAGAATTCACAGCCAATCTAGAGAAATGTTGACCATGTATCCTTCGACCATGCTTCACTCACTTATTAGTCCTGGGAGTTATTGTGTCGGTTCCTTGGTATTTTCTATGTAGACAATCATGTCATCAGCAGAGGGGGCTGGCTTTATTTCTTCCTCTCCAAAATGTATGACTTTTATCCTTGCCTTCCCGCCAGGATACAGCTCCATCCATGACCTCACTCAGCCCCCTCACCAACACAGTGGGGACAGTGAGGGGAACTCTGTGACTGCCTGGCAAGGGGGAAAGTCTGTTCTCCCCAATGAGCCTTTGTTGTCTGCGTGATGGTGGGGCCACAGTTTTGTCTGAGTGTTGGGCTGTAGTAGAGCTATTATTGTCTGAAACTTTTGTCCTCTAGACGACCCCTTTCTTTGTTCTTTGGCCAGAGAGACCAGGCTTTGGTGGGATGGTTAATCTGTGCCAGTCACCACCTTGTCCGATACTCAGAGTCCAGAAGAATATTCAGGGGCTCACATTCGCGTCATTCCTTGGGTGCTGAGGTGTCTGGCCAGTCTCAACGTTTCAGAATAGACTTCGGTTTGTTTGATGTAGAGTCCAGGGTTCTTATGGGTACTTAGCAAGAAGCACAGGGAAAACGTGTCTGTCTACTCCATTTTCCCAGAAGTGGGAGTCTCAGAGGCAAAGATATTTTGAAGCTCTTTCCTAAGAATACATACATATTTAATTTTCTCATTACTCTTTCTTAAACATGAGAACAAACTAAAATAATCTATTTGGTAAATACCTTAGTGATATTGTTCTGTGTGAGTTAATGATAATGATAAATGTTCTCTCTCAATACTTATTGTAATATAATTTGAGAACAAAGCATTTCAGTAAGTGTTTATCTAAAGACTAGAAATCCATGAAAGGTATTTCTTGCCAAAATATTTTTTGGACCATTAGATAAGGAAACGTTTGATAATTTGAATTAAACCAACAGATTCATATATGATATTTATAGCTAAAGATAGATAGATGATAGATAGATAGATAGATAGATAGATAGATAGATAGATAGATAGATAAAAGGCAGTTGGATTTTAAAAACATATAATATTTAAAATAGGATTTGGTTACTTGAGAGTTTGTGTAAGTCCATAGCTTCTAGGTCAGTCTTTTAGTCAATATAACAAGATATACCTCGATTCTGACTCAGCAATGCGTTTGAATGCCTCGTAAACCTGATGTTATCATAAAGCTACATACATTTTTAAAAGAATTGTAATAGTTGCTAATGTTACAATTTGTTTAAAACATATCTTTTAATAAAATTGTGATTTGAGTGTGCATGAAAAGATAAGGAAAAGCCTCTTAATGTAAAATGGCCTATTAATGTCAGTGAAAAAAATCAATAATGAACCAAATTCTCGGAAGAATTAATATAAACAGAGATGCAGTACCTTTTATTATATGTGATTGCAATTTGAATTAATTCTGACATATTCCTTCTGATAGGACCTTTAGTTTTATTCTGAAGTAACCAAATATTGTGTCTATCATTATCCCAAGTCTTTGAATTCTGCATTTTATTTTTTACTTCTTACTCACATTTTAAATGGCAAAATAAACTTCCTTCCAAGATGTTCTCCTTGGCCAGCTTTGTCCCCAGGGAAGGAGGATGATATAATAATCAATAGAAACCACTGTTCCTAGACTGTAATTATAAAAGTGTCTGTATTTATGTTCACATAAAGAGGGAAGCCTTTGAAACATGCCCTGAGGAAACATTAAAAATAGAGAAGGTATGGGACAGGGCCAGAAAGCTGCAAAGAAAATGAGAAAGGGGGGAAAGAGAAGCAGAAGGGAAAAGACCTAAAAGCAGAGCGGGAGGAAGAGACAGAGGAGGGAGTGTTCACACACAACATCCTAAGACTGAGACAAAATCACGTCCCAGCAGGAAATCAGGAAGAGAGAGTGGTGTAGAGGAGGAAAGGGTGAAACTCCAAGGTCAAACACCATGTCTTCACGTACATCCTAGAGCAACAGGAGTGCAGCAAAGTTTTCTCTTTGGGGTAACTTTCTCCCTAGAATTTCATTGACAGTATGGTTGTCGGAATTATAATTCTCCTTCATACTTCCTGGGAGAACCAACTTCTCCTGGCCAGTCACCTCGAAGGACCCCCGGGCTCCTTCTGCTCCTATCCCTACGCCATGGGAGAGACAAGGTGTCTTACCTTGAGGGGCCATAGACTAAATTCAGTAGAACTCAGGTGGTTCATGAATCTCGTGGAAAACATGGCACTTTTATCTACACTAACGTCAGAAAAGCCTGATCAGGGAACCTGAACTTTCCCTAAGGAGTCCCCCACGTCAACCCTGTCCCCAGAGCTCCCACTCCTCTACCATCAACAAAACTGCTGTGAAAAGTGAGGACAGGGGCCAGAACGTTCCAGTTTGGAGGATTTTTGTGTGTTTTTTTTTTAACTAACTGCAATGCAGACAGAATGAAAGTACATTGTAAAAACAATAAAAACCGGTAGCCATGTTTCTCGTGCTCTGAAATACAATAGCAACACTGGGAATTAAGCAGAAAAATGTAGGACTATGAGGTTCCACCTTATGTTCTCTTATAGCTCAGAAACGTCATTTCTAAGCCCCCCAAAGAACAGGCAGCCCCCCGACAACTTAGGAGTACTTCCCCTACAACAACTATTGCACAAGAAAGAGAGCTGGGCGGCTGTTGCTTCTCTCCGACTATGTTGTCTACCGCACTTTGCACAGTGCAGACATGTGACATGTCGCTTTTCAGATGCTAAATTCTGTAGAAAACTCAGAGTCCCTCCTGTTGGTTTTATTTCTTATCAGTGAACTGGGGAGTGAAGAGGAGAACCTTTGATCTTGAAGTTGGGTAGAGCTACATTCTGTATAACAGTGACAGTTTGGGACTAACTTGTGACAAGTGGAAATAAAGCACAGAGGGCAGACCATCTGCAAGGACGCGGCCCTGCTCTCTGCGTTCCGTGGAGGGAGTGCTTGCTCCCAGCATGTCCGGACACACTGCGGGTCTGACTCTGCCAGGGGACGCTTGGCCCCTGTCACTTTTCCTTTGGGAGGGGCTAGTCTGTCACAGCATCCTGCACAGAGATATTAGACACTCTGGGCTCAATGCAAAGCTGTAGGTTTTAGGTGGCCCCTAGTGGCATAGGAGGTTACAGGAAGAGGGGCCTGTCCCAACTCGTTTCTCTTTTGAGGTGATTCACCACACACCACTTCTCATAGTCCATGCCCTGACCCCTGGGGCTCATCAACCAGAAGCCTTTCTGGAGAGCCACAGATGTCTTGGCCTTCCCTTACCTAAAGTAGGAAGAGACTGGGTTATTTGTCTCACCCCATATCTGTTTCCTGGATGAACTAAGCGGCTCTGACTGCATTTAATCCAGTAGTGCCATCATCCATGCAGGTTGGTGAGCAGGCTAGGTCCAGGACAACTCCTGCTGGGCACCCCCAGCTCCACCTGGGGGGGGAGGCGGCCCCAGTGGTGATTGGAGACAGGACTATGATGAGTTCAGCCCGACTGGGCAGCCACATCTCTCCTTCCCTTTGCCCTCAGGGTTCTGTGACCCATGGATCCACTCTGAGGTGTCTGAGCCCCCTCCCAGAACCCCTCCACAATAATCCCATCAGTGCTCCATCACGTGTGGTCCTAATAGGAGTGGGGGGCAGGGCAGGTGGCTGGAGTACTGGTCTTTCACATGCCCGGCAGGAACTTGATTTTGGGGGTGAGGAATCTCTTGCTAATGGAACAGGGTTTCCCACCATGGCAAAGCTCCCAAGAATCCAGGTAAGGATGAGAAGAAGGCAACCAGGTGGGAGCTTAGGGGCCATCCTCAGCTCTGTTTCAGGAGCCCCAATCTCCTCACTCTCATCCTTGATCCCAAAGGGCACAATAGTTCTGCCGGGGAGGAGGGGTGCCTCCAGGACGGAGTGCAGGCTGAGTCTGCTTGGCACCAAAACTGAAATCCGGAGACACCCAAATCTCTAATACGCAGAGTGGTCTGACCTGAGAGTTTCTTTTCTGCCATGCTAAGGTATCGCAGGAGGGCATGCATTTTAGGAATGTGGGGGGACTCCTGCTAATCTCTGATGGGATTAAAACCACTGTATTTGGGGATTATTTGCTATGTAACATGAGTTAACTGACAAGGGAGGTGAAGTCAGGAAAAACAGATGGGGAGTGGGGAGCGGGGCAGTGGAGCAGGGAAGGGAGCCGAGGGAGTGTGCACTGATGAGCATATCCCTTCCAGCACCCGGCTCTGCCCAGCTGCAGGGGTGGGCGTCAGTGGGGAGCACGTCTCAGCACTGTACCCCCTGTAGTAAGAGGGAACCGCAGTCAGTTTTCCATCACCTCCCACCAGTCATGAGTTAGGGTGCTAACTGCAGGTTAACTCCCCAGCATGGTGTCTGCCCCAACAAGGAGACAGAAGAATACTGCAGTGCGGAGTGCTGGTGGTGTCGAGACTGACACAAGCAGAAGCCACGCAGGACCACTGCAGAGATACGGTGAGAGTGCAGCTCCCCGTCACCAGGACAACTGGGGACCTGGACCCATGGAAGGGTGAGGGACCATTCTCATCTCAACCATTGATCGCTGGGAAAGCCAGAAAGTGTCTGCAGACCAGTCTGCTTGCTCCAAGGTGTTCTAGAAAGCCAAACTGGGCTGAGAGTAACACAGCTCCCTGACAACTGACACGTGTTCCGTGTGGAAGAAGTGTCCTTTCTATGCATACACCGGCGATGCGTAGGCCCAGAAGACTCCCTCAGAGCACGTGTTGTGCCCTGAGTCACTTAGTCCTCATTTCAACAGATGGTTCAGGGCCTGCCAGGAAGAAGCGGAGGTGTGCAGCCAGTGGAAGGGACAGAGCGGGCCTTGTGTTCGAAACAGAAGTTGGATGCTGTTGGCCAGGGCAGCGAACTTGTGTGCCAGCCAGAAAGAAAGGTGAGATGCTAATGAAGGGAACACAGAGGGCCACTAAAAATGCAATTGGAAAAAAAAAGTGCTAAAATCCAAATAGTTGACAATATAGAAGATCTAGTCAACCTTGTGACAGAAAACATGTGACACAAGGTTCATAATAAAAAAGAAGATGACAGGGAATGGATAGAACATGAGAAACCTGTAGGATAGAGAGAACTATGAATACATAGATGGGAATGGATCATTATATTTAAAGCTAGTTGATGTGTGAAGCTGACAGGCTGCCCCACCCCAGCTTCTCATCAAGTTCGAGGCAGAGAAGCTAAGTCTCTGACAGAAGGTGGAGAAAGGGAAGCTGAAATGTGATGGTTCGGGGAGAATGCCTTCAGAAAGGCGGCACGGAGGGATGGGTGAAAACACAGATGGGGGCTTCCAGGGTTTGAGTTTAAGCTCCTTCAAGTATCAGGTATGAGACCCTGGGTGCCTTTTCCTCTCTGTCCCTGTGTTTTCTCATTTGAAAAAGTGATGCAATTTTCTCCATCCCCTAGAGTTTAACGTGCTAACTATTTAATATACAAAAGAGTGCCTGCCACAAGGTTAGTACCAAATGAATGTTAGCTCTTAACAATTTGGGGACATCAGTGTTCTGCTTCAGAGGGAACAACACACAGCTGGTGGCACTCCATTGCCACTGATGTTAAGACTCGTGACTATCCTGCTGGACTTTGCCCTAAACCATTCTTCATACGTCTGGTTCTGGTATTGTTTTAGAAATTATCTTTACAATAATGATCATGATTGTTATTTTCATGAATATTTTAATAAGCATTCAGAGAAAGTAAATTAAACATATATTGTCTGCTGCCAGGCTAATCCAGACCTTCCTAGTCAAGTTTTAAGCAAAACGTTGAGTAGGAGATGCTCGTCTTTATCATGTTATACGACCCCTCATTTGAATATCCCTCCCAGAATGGCACTGATTCACGCTCTTCTCCTGTTGTCCTATCAGTAGTCTTGCTCTGCAGTGTGACAATGAATCAGTCAAGTCTTTTTCATGCAATTTTCAGATGATGATGTCACCCTTACATACCAAGGGAAGGCACAAAGAAAATAAACATTTTTAGGCCGGAACATCTCGAACAGGACACAGGTAAATGGATACTGACAGGTAAAGGATCCTGTCGATCAGTACAGCTGAGTACTCTTCTTACTCTCAAATATCACATTTTGCTATCTCTCAGGACCGAATCCTTTCCATGAATACACTGGCATCTCTTCAGATTTTAACACAGTTTATGTACTACAATCTGTTTGCTAGCACTTTTATTAATGCCTTAGTTAACTCATAAAATTACCAAGACTCAATATTAATTTAGCCATCTACAGTGACCATGAATTCCACTAGGTAACTATCCATTGCATAAAGAAATATTTATTTTACTATGTTTTAAATTTACTACCCTCTTAATTTCCTTCATTGTCTCATGACAAACTTTACACTCAGGGATTTGGAAAGTCACACTCATCCATTATGTTGCTCATAACGCATTAAAAACCAGAGTAACATTTGTGCTCTGGCCAATCGCTGGGGTGCTGCCCTAGAACTGAACAGGTTTAAATGCCTAATTGAAAAACCACAATTAAAATATTTCACCACCTCATGACACTGAGCTGTTCCTTTTTCTAAGTGCTTTAGTTATGGTGGCTCTTTTGCCATCTTCTGCCCACTGTGTTGAAGCACACTAACATGTGAGATGATTCTAATAATTATTCGCTTAGATGTGAGATTATGCTTAAAGTAATCAAAGTGAACAGATTTATACTACATTTCAAAAAATTGTCTCCATGCAATTGACATACGCTCTTCTCATCCTGGCTTCATTATAAAAAAATATTGTGACTTTAATAGAGATTAACGTTGTGCTCCGAAATGTACACTATGCCTATTTCTTGGTGGTAATTATTTTCTCAATTATTTCCACATATTCCTCTGTCTTATCTACATTCCTGTAATTTCCCCATGAATTTAAAATATTTATGAAGAAATAATAATATTATAAAGAAAAAGTCATCTTACATAAATGTTACATTGTAGAAACCGATATCCATTTGTATTTCCTTATTTCAATCTACTGTTCATGTCCCTGTCCTTAATTTCTCTGTATTTTTAACAGCTTTATTGAGATATAATTCACATATCGTATAATTTCTCCACTTGAATTGAAAAGCCATGTGCAAAAGAATGAAACTGGACTGCTATTTGTCACCAGGTACCAAAACAAATTCAAAATGGATCAAAAACTTAAGAATAAGTCCCAAAACAATAAACTACATAGAAGAAAACATAGGTACTAAACTTATGGACCTTGGGTTCAAAGAGCATTTTATGAATTTGACTCCAAAGGCAAGGGAAGTAAAAGCTAGAATAAATGAATGGGACTATATCAAACTTCAAAGCTCCTGCACAGCAAAAGAAACCATTGACAAAATAAAGAGACAACCAACTGAATGGGAAAAGATTTTTGCAACAGTGCCTCCAATAAGGGGCTAAAATCCAAAATATACAAGGAACTCATGCAACTCAACAACAACAAAATAAAAACAACCCAACTGAAAAATGGGCAGAGGACCTGAAGAGACATTTCTCCAAAGAGGACATACAAATGACAGACATATGAAAAAATGTTCAACATCACTAATCATCAGAGAAATGCAAATAAAAACCATAGTGAGATATCACCTCACCCCAGTTAGAATGGCTATCATCAACAAGACAAAGAGTGACAAGTGTTGGAGAGGCTGTGGAGAAAAAGGAGCCCTCATACACTGTTGGTGGGAATGCAGACTGGTGCAGCCATTAGGGAAGGCAGTGTGGAGGTTCCTCAAAAAATTACGAATAAAATTACCATACGACCCAGCAATCCCTCTCCTGGGTATCTACCCAAAAAATCTGAAAACATTTATCCATAAAGACAAGTGTGCTCCAATGTTCATTGCAGCTTTATTTACAGTGGCCAAGACATGGAAACAACCAAAATGTCCTCGATAGATGAATGGATAAAGAAGTTGTGGTATATATACACAATTGGGCGGTAAGAAAAGATGATATAGGAACATTTGTGACAACATGGGTGGATCTTGAGATTATAATGCCAAGCAAAATAAGTCAGACAGAAAAAGCAGAGAATCATATGATTTCACTGATATGTGCTATATAAACCAAAAACAACAAAAGAACAAGACGAACAACTGAAAGAACAAAAACTCATAGACATAGACAATAGTTTAGGGGTTACAAGAGGGTAAGGGGGAGGGGGAAGCGGGGCTCTAGAAGAGGGTAAACGGGGTCTAATATATGGTGATCGAAAGAGAACTGACTCTGGGTGGTGAACACACAATGTGAGATATAGATAATGTATTACAGAATTGTACACCTGAAATCTATGTATCTTTACTAACAATTGTCGCCCCAATAAACTTTAATTTAAAGAAAAAAGTGTAATTGACTTTGATTCCGTGTACTCGCAGAGTTAACCATCACCGTAATCAATTTGAGAACATTTCATCACCCCCCAAAAGAAACACCACGGCCATTAGTAATTACTCCCAAATCTTCCTCAAGCTCCCAGAGAGAGAGGAGGAAACGTGGTGATGGAAGCAGAGGTTGGAATGGTGCAAGGAAGAGGCCATGAGTCAAGGAATATGGACAACATTAGGATTTTAAAGACAGGAGATGACTTTTCCCCAGAAAGAAGTGGAGCCCGACTGATATCTGTTATTTAGCCCACTGAGATCCGTGTCAGACTCTGGCCTGCAGAACTGAAAGACAATAAATTTATTTTTCGTTTGTTTAAAGCCACAAAATTTGTGATAATTTCTTACAGCAGCAGTAGAAAACAAGACAGTAGTGTCTGTACGGAATATTGAATGCTCTTCATCCCTGAGCTGCCCAGTGAACACATGCTCACATTTTAATTCTCAACTCAAATATCTACAACCTTACATTAAGCTTTTTTCCTGACATCCCTTATGCCTCAACCTACTAAAATTTACCAATTACATATCTTCACCCAACTCTGTACAAATTGTATCATAAAAATTACATGTTATTTATAAAAACATGAATACACACACATGCACACATACATGCAATCTGTACAGTAGTTCCCCCCTTATTCATGGGGGATACATTCCATGCCCCCCCAGTGGATGTCTGAAACCATAGATAGTACTGAACACTACATATACTATGTTTTTTCCTATACATACATGCCTTTTCACTTAAAAGAAGAGCTTTATGGTTTATCCTTGGCATATCCAAATTGCCAGCATCACTACTTTTGTGCTTCAGAGCCATTAGTAACCCTACTTGAACAGTGACACATGATACTGTGACAGTCGATCTGATAACTGCAACCGTTACTAGGTGACTAACAGGTGGGTAGCCTGTACAGCATGGAGACCCTGGACAAAGGGATGATTTGTGACCAGACAGGACAAAGCAGAACAGCATGAGATTGTTACCATGCTTCCCAGAAAGGCACATAATTTAAAACTTTTGAATTATTTATCTCTGGAATCTTCCATTAAATGGTTTTGGACAGCTATTGACCACAGGTTGGCCGCGGGTAACTGAGACGGTGGAAAGCAAAACCTTAGATAAGAGAAGATTATTGTATTCCTTTATCATAGTCCAAGTTCCTTGAAGTTAGCAACATGTCTTGTTGGTACAATTATCTCTACTATTTATTTTTGTTTGGGGTTCATTTGGTAAGAGTTGCAGAAAAATAAGAGAAAACATATTTATATATATGATGATGAAGTGGAAACATTGTTTAACAAACAAAAAGCTTCAACAAACTTCAAACTTCAAACAAAAAGTTTCAAATATGTCTTAATTTAAATACCAATTTCTTAGGACACAGTGGAAGAAGCAAACAGGATTAGGCAGAGGAAGGAAAGGCATGATAGACATAAAGGGCACAAGAATAACCAAATGAGAATCAGTGAATAAGTTTGACAATCAGGGCCATCAGTTTCTCCACGAGGAATGAAGGTAGCCATGATTTGAAAGGGGATTTTGTATGTTTATTTTGTACTTATCAGGTACATTATGGGATTTTGTTTGTTTACATTTAATCCTAATAAAATTCCTATAGGATGAGTAGATTTTCCTCAGTCTAGTTCTATTGTGTGATCATTAATAATAATTCAGGGATTACTTTTTTAAAACTCTTGTCATGGTTTCTCATTTGTATCTTAGTGAGACTTGCTAGTTTTATTGTCTAGTAGATGGCCGTCTTCTCCCAATGGTCTTTATTCTGTGAATGTCTGGGTTCTAATCTCCTCTTAGTATTGGGACATCAGTTATATCGGATTAGAGACCACTCTAATGACCTCAGTTTAACTTAATTAAAAGACCTTATCTCAAATATAGTTACATTCTGAGGTACTGGGGATTAAGACTTTAACATACAAATTTGGAGGGGACACAATTCAGTCCATAACAGACATTAAGGGCGATCCAGAATGATTTTTACAAAATTGATGAATACAATAGTATTGCATTTTATTGTAAAGGTGATTATCTGCTTTAAATAGCTACTGATTTATTTTACATGTAAAGTAATACATCAGACATAATTTTTATTAATTGATGTCATTTTCTAAGCTGTGCATTCAAGTATTATGTTTCCAGTTCATATCAAGAGCATACACATTCATTACCCGGTCAAAATAAAAATGAATCAGTACCTGAAAAAATAAAATCTTCCAGTGGGTTCCATAAAGTTTTGCTTTAGAATTTAGCAATCAGGATAATCAAAAGAACTAGTATTGTACATTCAGATTTCAATTCCCTTGCTACTTGCAACGTTGGACAGATAAAATGTCTTCAAGGAAATGTTTGTAATCATTGTACTAGCACAGGTCAGTACTTGGCATGTTCGGGGAATGCAACAAAATTTTAAGTAATGAAGTTTCAAAATCAAAGTTACTTTCCATCATTATCAACATTCTAATGGTCCCTTGTCAATAATATACTAGAACGTTTTTAAAAGCTTTGCAAAGAGTAACAAAAAATGACTGCTTTTACTTCTTATTGCTAAAAGAAAACCCTCAGAAAGGAATTTAAATATCCAAAGTAAAATGTGACTTCTACAATAACTCTCTTTAACATGAGTTTATAAAAACAAATGTATTTACTATTTTAGAAGGAACAAGAAAGTTCTGATAATTTTTGTAATTTGAAAATAGTGGGTCATATAATACCTTTTTGTTCTGTGATTTTTAAATTCTACAGTTTTTATAAGATAAATTTTGTATGTGTAATATTTCATGTTTATTAGGATTGGCTATTTTAATATTAAACTATAAAATTTTTATGCCTTCTTATTTTGTAATAGTTTAATAATTTTTAATCTTGAACTCATAACTAGAAGTTTGTACCTTTTGACTGCTTTCACCCACTTCATCTATCCAACCCCTAACTCTGGCAACCACCAATCTGTTCTCTTTGTCTATGAGTTTGGTTTTTTTAGATTCCACATATAAGCAATATCACACACTGTTTGTCTTTCTCTGTCTGACTTAATTCACTTAGCATGCTATCTTCACAGCCCATTCATGTTGTCATAAGTGGGAAAAGTTTCTTCTTTTTTTCTTGATAGATAATATTCCACTGTGTGTATGTATGTATGTATGTGTATATATATATATATATATATATATATATATATATATATATATATATATATCACATTTTCTTTATCCATTCATCTGTCAGAGGACACTTGTGTTGCTCCTTGGTCTTGGCTTTTGCCAACAGTGCTGCAGTGAACATAAGGGTGCAAATAGCTCTTTGAGATAGTGATTTCATTTCTTTTGGGTATATACTCAGAAGTGGGATTGCTGGGTCATAAGGTAGTTCTATTTTTAATTTTTGAGGCATCGCCGTACTGTTTTCCATAGTGGATGCACCAATCCCACCAACAGTGCACAAGGGTTCTCTTTTCTCCACTTCCTCGCCAACATTTATTCTTATTTCTTACTTTACAAATCATTCTAACTTACCTATATGTAATTATGTTGAGTAGTTCAGATATGTTTCAAAATACATAAATATGTATGGTTAAAGGTTAAACTATAGTTCTTTCTACTAAACTATGATTTGCCACACACAGTGAAGTGAGAAGTTAAAATTATCTTGTTTCCTATTTACTCCTATTCTTCAGTCCCAATATTAATTTTTGGCACTGACAAGTTGAAATATTTTGTTTTACATATGTCTTCATATGTACAAAAGAGGCATATGTGATATTTGTCATGGTGCTGCCCCCTTCCCATTCATCTGCTTCTCCCTGTATTGTGGTGGTGGGCAGATTCAGCAGAAATGAAGTGTTGTAACAGTAAGGCAGAACTTCCAAATGGTATTGATTGAAAAGAGAGCAGTAGAACGTGAATAAATGCTTTCAAAGAAGAAAGGGAGCCATGATCCCCCCCTTAGAGTCCACATCATCTACACACTTAATCAGGTCAGAAAACACTTTAACTGCAAGCCTCCAGTATCTTAACTGTACTTTCTTTATTAGGTTTTGCCAACCAATGTTTTGCCTTCATCCTCTCATATGTGAATCACCACAGCCTCCTTGTAACTGGTCTTCTGCTGAGTTTCTTCCACATTCAAAGCACAATATTTATAACACTTCCCAAAGTATATTTTCATAATGCAATGAGCTCCATGACATTAAAATGAAGAAATGTATGGGAGTACAAATTGGGGGTTGTGAGGTGGTCGCGGGGATGTAGAGTACAGCACAGGGAATACAGTCAATAGTATTGTAATAACTATGGTTAGTGCCTGGGTGTACTAGGCCAATCAGGGGATCAGTTCATAAGTTAGATACACGTCCAACCACTATGCTGTATACCTGAAACTAATATAAAATAATATTGAATGTCAACTATAATTGAAACGTTTAAATAAATAAATAAAATGAAGAAATGAGTGTCCCCAGTGGACAGTCAGGACATGTCACCTTTCACCTTGGAGTTGAAATTTCTAGCATTAACCTTGACTGGGATGCCTGGGCTGTCATTGGAGCATCCCCAGTTGTTAGAATCCAAGTAGCTCAAGTTTAAGGTTGAGCTGGGTCTTGAGGCAAGGTGTTAAAGATTTCCCATTAGAATAATGAGATACGTTCTGAGAAATGCATCCTTAGGAGACTTTGTCATGCGACATCCCAGAGCGCACATCCACACACCTAGATGGTCTAGCCCACCACACTCCCAGGCTGTGGTGGAGCCTATTGCTCCTGGTCTACAAGCCTGTACAACATGTTACTGCACTGAATACTCTAGGCAACTGTAACACAACGGTAAGTACTTATGCATCTAATCATATTTTCTGCTCCACTATAATCTTATGGGACCACCATCATATATGCTGCTCGTGGTTCACCGAGATGTCTGGCATTATGCAGCACATGACTGTCCAGAGAACTCTGAACCTTGGATTTTCCCATGATCCGAGGAGGTCTTAGCTGGAGTGTCATGGTGTTTTACAGCCAGGCTATAATGTCCAGGAGAAGTTTGTGACATGGTTGTTATTTTACTCTCTAAATCAGGTGAGATTGGTTTGTAGGACTCTATCACTTACTGAAATTTGTATGATTCTTTCCTTGTTTTTCTTCTGTTCTCTTCAACAAATTTTTGTTGTTACTGCTCATTCTCTTTTTTCTTTAAACTTTAAGCTTGTTAATGGTATGTGGTCTCATTGGTTGTTTGGGGAATAAATGCTTCACTGACCTCTGCTTTATAGTGAAGAGAGAAAATCACAGAAATCTGAGTTCTCTTGATGATTTCTTGTTTCAAATGTCAAAAACATACGCAGGCTTGAATATAAAAGAGCTAATTTAGTTAATCCAATTAACTTCATAATGCAAGTACAATATATCATTAATGCTGTCTTCTATTTGTTTAATAGATTATCTAATCCATTTAACATAAAAGACAAATTCAGAGATTGAAGGATTTTACTGAGAATGTGGGACAGAAAAGAAATAACACAGAATTCTATAATGACAAAGCTGAGGCATGAAACAAACTTGCATTTCATAACCCTTAACCAAATTTAATTTTAACCGAAATAAGTTGTGCCATTTATATAAATTGTTTGCCATGCTATCTCTGTACATATGGAACCTATACCATGGGAATGGTTTGTGGACAAGCCAGTTAAACACTTCTGCTCATATAAAATATTGCTGATATTCTGGCATTATCTTCTCTTCTTTATAATTTGTTTCTAAATTATCTGATAATCTTTTGAAGGAACCAAAGGCCCGCTGTAATGTTAAAAGACAGAAGCTATATGCAAATTTTATACGCAAAGGATAGAGAAGGCCGAGGAAAGGGAGTCTGTGCTCCCGCACGTGGTGTCATCACAAACTCAGCTTCCCCTTAAACTCATCTTTACCTGAAGCACCAGAATTTAAGTAAATTCAGCCCCAAATTCTGTAACTCGACATGTCAATAGAACGCGTTTTCTTCATTTATCTTGTTCCCTGGATCCATCATCAATATAACATATTCTATATTCTGACAAACCAGAGAAAATTTGTCTCAAAATTTTGAAGCTATAAATCAAATTTTTTGCTTATTTTTCCTTAATTCTGTTTTATGGGGAAAAACAAGAATACAGATGGTATGTTTTTCTGGGTCCTTAAGTACCAAATATGTCTTTTAACCCTCTTAATCTTTTGATGATTTAAATATAACCATTAGATAATGCATGTGACTCTTGCTGTTTTTTATTTTTTTCAAATAGAAATTCTTTGTCTTTAAAAAAAAAGTAGTTATTCACGTCTTAATTTTGCTCTTATTTATATCTTATATATATTTTGTAATTTCTTCCTTTCCTTATATCTGTTTTTGCTAAACTACAACTTAAAGTTAATTCTTATGTTTTGTATGTTATTTTATTTTCCTAATGGGCACCTTTCATATTTTACAAATAGTTATCAACCTATATTTTTCTAACAATCTCAAGACTTATTCAGTGACTGCAAGGTAGGAAAATATAGAATTATTTCCTTCCTTCATTTCATGGTGTACAGTTTGTTGAGGTCATCTGAGACTTCGGTTCCTGACTGTTACTTGTATTTATGTCAGTAATTTGTACACCATGTCTCTTTCACTTTACTTTTATTGATGAAAAAAGTGAAAGGTAAACAAACTATAAAATATTTGCAAAACATACCTAGAAGCAAAATATTACATTTCCCCTATAATCCATTTTTTAACTTTCATTTTATAAGCCTTTTGTTTCCTTCCAATTTCACTGTTTCACCCAGTGCTAATAAATGGAATTTAGTTCAGAGCCCTGTGACCACAGTTTCAGCTGCTGTTAGAAAAGAGGAAAGAGTGGTGATTCTGGTGGATGAAATGAATTTTAAATAACGAAGCATGTTGAAGAAAATAATTTGATAGACTTAGAAAATGAAATGTTATACTCTAAACTATAATCTTTTTTCTGCATGTAGTAACCATAATATACTTGTCCTTGAATTTCCTCTAGAATGTAACCTGTAATCTCCAAGGAATTATTTCCCCAATTAATTATCAGGAGTGATGTTTAAGTTTGTAAATTTATGTATATAGATTTGGATAGTTAAAAGGATCTTTTCTTATCTTCCGTCATGCCCCAAGAGACGTAAGTTGATGCTGTTTTAAAATAATTGGGTATGCATGGTTATTGTCACATCATCTGTGACACACAGAGAATGAACAGATTCAAACACATCTATTCTTTTAGAACTGTGTGTGTATCAGAAATAAGATTAAAGTATCTGTGATCTTGCTGGCTTTTTATTGACCTTTAATTTCGTAGAAGGTGATCCTAACTGCATCTTGATACGTATGGATCCTATACCATGGGAATGACCTGTGGACAAGCCAGTTAAACACTTCTGCTTACGGAAAATACTGCTAGAATTCTGGTGTTATCTTCTTTTCTTTATAATGTGTTTCTAAATTACCTGATAATCTTTTGAAGGAATTGAAGGCCCAATGTAAATTTTATATACAAATGATAGAGAATGCCCAGGGCAGGTGAGTTTAAGAATTGTACATACCAGGGGTGCCACAAAAATGTATACAAATGGACATTTTGGTCAATGTTGCCCAAGCAGTAGTTTGCTGTAATCAGAAGTGTCTGGACGCTGATGGGAACCACTTTGAGCACCTCTTGTAATTGCAGAAGTCAAACATGACTTGTATTCATCTTTTGTTATTGGTATATATTGAGTATTACAATTTTAATACAGTTTTCCTTTCTTAAAATGTGTGTACATTTTTTTTGGCACCCTCTGCATTTACTCTTTTTTTCACAAGCTTTGTTCCTGTTCCATGGCACTTATTAAATAACAATGTTTTAAGAGAGAACATTTAAGTCAGCTGAGCATGAGGAAAAACAAATGACCAGCTAGTTCTCTGGTTTCTCGACTCCTCAGACACCTGGACATTAGGAAGAAAGCCTGTCCACTGAGGCCACCTAACTCACTGTTTCTATATGGCAGTCTAGGTCCAAAGCCCCACTGGGCTTTAAAAATGTTTATTTTCTGGTTTTTGTTTTTGTCTTGGGGACCTGTAATTTTTTTCTGGGTACGAAAAGAATAAAATTTAGGTGTTCTTGAATTATAAATACTTTCTTAGTATCATTTCCAAGCTTTCACACACACAAAAAAAAAACAAACCCTATAAGAAAATTTGCTCTGTGATTCCATTGGATTTATAGTGTTTCATCTCCAACACACCATCACTCATTATTTAAGAAAAGCTCAGTGATAATACACTTTTCAAAGAGAAAATTTTGAAAGAAAATGTATTCTATTCTAAAATTTACTCTTTCACATGTTTCTTTTTAGAGACCAGAAGCAAGTGACTAGATTAAACAAATCACATTGACCCTCTGTATTTAATTTATGGAACTGAATTTTGATTTGTTGCCAGTACCTTATATTCAAGATTTTGAAAAGAAACAACCCTGCTTATATAAATAGTAAATATTAATAATGATTATAAATTCTTTTATATATTGCAAATCATTACAAATGATTATTCTTCCTCCTTTGAGAAGATTGTGATCTAAAGAAGTACTGTGGAATTTTTCTCAAATAACAATCACCAATAAGGTGGCCCTTTTGCTGCTGCTTGCTAAGAAGTTTAGAACCAAATTAACTCCTCATATTTTGCTAGTAGGCAGACTAATATGTTAACACATTTAGAATTCATTTAGGCCTCATTTCTAAACTCATCATGCTTTGTCATTTTCAGTGTTCAGTAGAGGTAAAGAAATGACCAATTTCTCGATTAAAATATGTTATTATATATGTAGGTGTGTGTGTAGGACATGTTGTATCAATTTTCTTAAAAACAGTAGTGCATTTTGACTCAATAATTTAATGTCTGAGAATATGCCTAAGGGTATCATGAAATATATACATGATGATTCATGAGCCAGGATATATTATGTATTAATTAAATAAATTAAAATTATAAAATAATATTAGATCCAATCATAAGAAAATTGTTAACTAAACTTGTGCTAACAATACAAAACATGTTATCATGATACATTTAAGAAGGAAAAGCCTTCATGCTATGATGTTGAACAAACAAAGAAGAATATAGATATAAAATTATAATGCACTGTTTTTCCATATTATAAGAACCACATATTTTTTAAAGGAAATAAAAACTGAAAATTCTATACTAAAACATTCTTGGAGCTTCTCTGAGTGAAGGGATTTTGAATAATATTGTTGGCTTATTAGATTTTTCATTTTCTGGATTTTGTAAAATAAATGTGTATTATCATTTATAAATGGGAAAGAGTTTTCAAAATGATCATTTTTCAGTGTCAAAGGAAAATAAAATTATATAGAATATTTAGAAGAAAGTTGGTTTTGTATTTTTTTGGCAATTGTCCTCCAGTCAGCAAAAATCAAAAGAATAAAAAAAAATTGTTAATTGTCTCATACATTGAATGATTACGTTGTTACAGAAGAGGCAGATAATTTATTTATGAATTTTGAGTATATTTTACAAAATGTTCACTTGCTAAAACATTTTCTGGGAACTGTACAAAAATTCAAAATATAAAATCAATCATAATTAGGAAAATTACCAAAAAACAAAAAAGACTTAGGATTCCAACATTACCATTTGGACAACAGACCAGACAAAGCAAATTAAATTAAAATATTATGTTTTGGGTTGGGAAATCAAGAACTGATCTTTGTGACATTAGTAAATAAAATAAAATAGTAAGAATAAGAATCCCTTAACTTTGTATACCTCAACTACAGAAAGCTTCATCCCACATATAAATTGATTATTTTGAACGTTAGTAGAAGAAAGCATTTTGATAGGTCCCAGGCTTTATCTTACATGCTTGAACCGTATTCTCTCTAGGTTACCGATATTTGTTCAAGTACCCGAGTCTGGAAAACCTCTCAACATGTAGGATGCTACACAAAAGAATATGTGGTAGACAAAATGATTGGTTACATCACATTCTCTGCTATAGAACTTAGAGCTAAGAACAACAAACAAACAAAGTACAAAAAGATATGTTTCCTATAAAAACAAATGAGTACAATACACTCATGTAAATTCAAAAACATTTTGAAAATAAAGGTTTTTTTAGTTTCTATTTTCAAGTGTTTTATAAAGAAATGCTCAAAGATGGAAATACAATAGAAATGCAAAACCTCCTTAAAGTTACACAGTAGTGGTGTCAGCAGGAGGTGGGATGGGAAACCCCATCTTTATAGCTGGCATATGTTTTTAAAAAGCAGTGTAGACAAAATGAAGGTGCATTGAATTCAGGGTTTAGAAAGATCTTGGATGAAAGGTTCCAATGAAATCTTTGAATGACAGATACATATCTTCAGTGAGAAACAAAATCCATTTAAGTTATTTTATATGTAAAAAATACTTTTATATTATATATGTTTACATTTATGGGTATATTTATATTTTGCATATAAAAGTAATTTTATTCTGTAGTTACATATGAGTAGATACATAGGCATACACATATTCGTATTCAGAAATATGTATAAATCTACCTATATTTCAAAACATTTCTTAATTAAAATATTATAAACAGAAGAGTTTAATAAGTAGTAATAAATAAAAAGGATGTCTCCCACAAAAGACTGACATTTCCCTGCCAAAAAGGTCATCTTAGATTTTCTCTAAATCTTGGAAAGGAAATTTAGCGCTAAAAGCTAAGTATTTTGAAAGTTTGTTAGTAACGTCAAACTTACTTAGATGTTACTTAGAAAATCAGCTGAGGCTATGATGAGCCTGACTCGCCTGTCTTTTCTGAGCAATGATAGTTGTTGGAACAAAAAGCAAACAAAGCCTCAAGGCAGCTATGGAAATAGATACAGTCACCACTAAATTATTTTAAGATAAAACCATAGTGAATGTTTCAGGCCATAGATTATGCACATGAGATTTCCCTTATTTTCTTTTCATCAGAAGCAAGTTACCCATTTCCAACCTTCATGTTAAAAACACAGTTTTCATTAACTCTTGGTTTTATTTTGAACCAGTTAGCAAGTTGGAAAGCAGGAACCAGAGCTTGGTACTGGTGGCTGGTAAATTAATATTTACTAAAACGTATAAATGATGAAACTACTATTTAAATTGTTAATATAAATTATATTTTGTAATTTTATAAGTATATAATGTGGAAAGAGATAACAAAATGTAGGTCAAAATACTGCATCATACTGGCAACGAATCTTGTCTGGTAACACAGAGTCCACTCTATTTTTCCAAGTAATTTAATCGCCATGATTTCTATTCTGTAAAACTCTGAGAGCCCGTACTTTTAATTACAGGTGGGAGAGCAAACTCTCATTCCTTTGTTCTATCTTAACCTACCTTGAAGCACACATATAAAACCAAACGATTCCGTGGGACATTTCAGACTAAACTGCTTTCACTCTACGCTCTTTCTCAGGACTGCCTCATTTACTGCTCCATATCTCCAAAATCATTTTAGAAATTGTCTTCAGGGCAATAAGAATAAAAAAAGAATGAAGGTCCATGAGCTGCAGATATTTAACATATAAATATGCTATTTATAAGCAACAGATTTTTGTACTCTGGAATTTCAAGGTAGGTAATGGTTTATGATAAGAGATACACATTTAAGCTAAAGGACCCGAATGTTTTGAGGGATATAATATTCCAAAATGTTCTGCTTCAGGGAACACTGTTTCTGGAAATCACTTTGCAGGCAAGCCTCTATTTTGGCTCAGTGTTAAATAATTGTATTTCCAGCACTGATATCCACTGGGATTCTCTGTAATGTCAGAGTGAGAGGGATTGAAGCAGGATTCTGTCATTATCCCAGAAGACATGTAAGAATGTGCATGCCAACTGGGACTACTTAAACCTATGAATATGACCAAAATATTTGGAAATCATCTACCATACCAAGAAAGATAATTGCTCTCAAAAAGCAAAGAATTTAAATACTTGGAATACCTTATGGAGGAAATACAAAGGAAGTATTTATCTTTGGCGATAAGAAAAAGTTAGTCTACTGAATTTAAATTTAAATTACTTTGCAAACCAGATTCCATTTTTGAAAAAAAACAAAACCTTTATTTCCCTTTACATTAAAAAAATAAAAACTATTTGATTTTCACAATATAAATGACAAAGAAGTTATGATAATGTAGTAAGGACCTTGTTGAATAACTATCTAAATAACCTTCTTCAAAAGACTTCTAGTTTTTACTGTTGTCTTTTTTTTTTTTTCCTTATTGGATTTGGCAATGATTTTTTTGGATCTGACACCAAAAGCCCTGGCTACTAAAACAGAAACAAACAAGTGGGGCTACGTCAAACTACAAAGCTTCTGCATAGCAAAAGAAACCATCAACAAAATGAAAAGGCAAAGTATTGAACGGGAAAAAAGTATTTGCAAATCATATATCCAATAAGGGGTTAATATCCAAAATATATGAATAACTCATACAACTCAACAGCAATAAACCAAAGAATCCAACTAAAAAAATGGGCAAAGGACCTGAATAGTCATTTTTCCAGAGGACATACAAGTGAGCAACAGACATATGAAAAGATACTTAACACCACTAATTATCAGAGAAATGCAAATCAACATCACAAAGAGACATCACCTCACTCCTGTTAGGATGGTTATTATCAAAAAAGTAAGAGATGAATGTTGGTGAGGATGTGGAATAAAGAGAGCCCTGCTGTGCTGTTGGTGGGAATGCAAATCAATGTAGCCACTATGTATTTAGCATAGGGGTTCCTCAAGAAGTTAAAAATATTCTGAAGCCAAAGTTGATAAAACCCCACAAATTTTAAAAAAATCAAACAAGTATTAAAGCAAATGTGTGCTGGGGAGAAAAGAGGTGGGATATCTGCAGATAAAGGAGCTCCTAAACCCTCTGTGAGTAGACTGCAAAAGAAAACAAATACATAGACAAAGAAACCAAACCCATTCATTCCTGTGAATTCTGAACTACAAACTGACCTTTTCTTTAGGGATGGATTTAAGACTGTGTGAACTCAAAAACATCAAATCCAAAATTTAATTTAAAGTGAGCATAAATTTGTAGTGCACATAATCTTACTTGGAAGACGACAGTGTTTTAAACAGAGGCATTAAAGAATTTATATGGGTAAAAATAAAGCAATGTGATCTCAGAATCAGAAATTTAAGAACACAGAAGAAAATAAACCATCATGAATAAGACAGAAGAATCAACACACTTCAGAATTGAATTTACAAAGGTCTTTGACTGCTCAGTTAGAGAACATACAATAAATTTCCTTAATAGAGTTTTAAAAACAGAATGGGTTTTGACAGAAAATGGAAAAGCAAACTGGGAAGTGAGCCTAACAGAATGTCTAGAACTACAATAAATGGTTAAACCGCATGTGAAACAAAACTGGAGAGAGTCTTACTGAATTGGAAGGTAGATTTGAAGGAACTATTTACAAGGCAGACTAAAGACAAAGAAATAGAAATATAAACTACAGGTTAAAAGATACAGGGGGAGGGGGCGGGGGAATGAAGAGGTCAAACATACTACTGATCCAATTCAAAAGGAGGTAATGGAGACAGCAGGCAGGAGTGGGGTAATATTCTAAGAGGTAATAGGTAAGAATTTCCTAGAATTAACAAACATACCCAATTCTTACATTCAAGAAGACGACTGAACCTCAAACTAGATACAAAGAAAGAATAGAGTAAAACTATAGAACATTAAAGGCAAAGCAAAGAATGTAAAGCAGCCAAGAGAACAGAGATATTTCCTACCAGAGAGAATGGCAAGGAGACCCACAAATCAATGGAAGCCAGAGATAAGGAAATCACATTTTCCAAAATCTCAGAGTGCAGAGATGCCAACTGACACTTGTTCAGTGAAGTAGCCTCGAGGTGCTTTGCACAAATGCATCAGGAACCATGCACTAGAGTGTTTATTGCAGTGTGGACATTAGCATGACACTATATCATTTCAAATACTTTGAGGACAGGTGATGACATCTAAATGTGAATAAAGATGAACAATTAAATTTGGAAGATAATAAATGAGGGAGATTCAAAGATAACTCCAGGGAGTCAGGACTATTAGAATGGTTGAATCCTTGGCAGAAAAATAAAATGATGTCACTGTTGGAGAAAATAGGAGACACCCTGGAAATAGAGTTTAAAAGACAGATTCTAAATAAAAGCATACATGGTTCCAGAGGACATTCTAGAAAGCAACACTTTAGTGAGAATCTTTACCAAAATGACTGTCAAACTGAAAGCTTTAGTTATCTGCTTACAAAAAGAAGCATTGTTTTATCATTAGTGTGTGATGAAATTTGGACATGTCCTGGGATCGTCAGATTTGATCTTTGCTATGGGATTCTTTTATGCCAATTTTATAGTCAAATCAGTATAGCTAGACATTTATAATCCTATAAATAGGAATTCCATTCATTTTATGTCATGTATTAGTGTGTGATATTTACTCACAGCTGTCCTATTACTTCTAACTACCTAGACCACCAGCCACCACTTCTCCCATGAACTATACAGTAGCCTCAGAAGAGTTTTTTGTTTCTATTCTTGTTTTTTGACAAGTAATCTGTCCTCTTTGAGGCCTTCCCTGACCTCCCAATTTAAATTAGTTCTCCTGTTTTACTCGTTTATATCACCCTCACATTTCTTTCTAATAACAAAATACTCTTAATTTCTTTCTCCCATCACATGTATCATTACTGTTATTCACTTCCCTTATGCATAGACTATGGTTATCAAATACATTGGCATTGCTACTATTTTTAATAAACCACTATCTGTTAGATCAGTTAAGAACACTAAAAGTTTTTGTTTTACCCTCACTTATTTCTTCTCCAACGCTCTTCCCTTATGTAGACTGAAGTTTCTGACCTATATCATTTTTTTCTCTGAAGATTGTCTATAACATTTCTTGTAAGTCAGATCTACTGGCAACAAATCGTTTTTCTGAGAAAGTTTTTATTTCCTCCTCACTTTTAAAGCATAATTTTGCAGGATATAGAATTCTAAACCCTTTCAATATTTCACCCCACTCTTTTCTTGCTTACACAATTTCGGAGAAGTCAGATGTAATTCTTATCTTTGTTCCTCTAAGGATAAGAGTCCCAGCCCCTATTCCTGTCCCCGACTTCTTTCAAAAAATGTTTTCTTTACTTTGAATGTTCTACAGTTTGAATATGATATGCCTAGGTGTAGTGTTATTTGTTTGTTTGTTTCTTGCATTATCCTGTTTGGTGTTCTCTGAGCTTTGTGGATCTGTGGTTTGGTGTCTGACATTAATTTGAGGAAATTCTCAGTTACTATTGTTTCAAAAATGTCTTCTGTTCCTCTCTCTCTTTCTTCCCCTTCTGGTATTCCCATCATGCTTATGTTATGACCATTGTAGTTGTCTCATAATTCTTAGGTAGTCTATTACATTTTCTTAGTCTCTTTTCTCTTTGCTTTTTGGGGTTGGACATTTCTATTGATATATCATCTAGCTCAAAGATTTTTTCCTCATCCATATCCAGTCTAGTAATGAGCCTATGAGATGTTCTTCAATTCTGGTACAGTGTTTTGAATCTCTGGCATTCCTTTAGGGTCTTGCTCAGAATTTCTATCTCTCTGCTTACATTGCCTATCTGTTCTTGCATGCTGTCTATTTTATCCATAAGAGCCTTTAGCCTGTTAGTCATACAGATGATTTATATGACCAGTCTTATAATTCCAACATACCTGCCATATCTGAATGGGTATCTAATGCTTGCTCCGTCTCTTCAAACTGTACTTTTTGCCTTTTAGTGTGCCTTGTAATTTTCTATTGAAAGTCAGACATGATATACTTGGGACTGTTTCCTGTATAGTTTTCTCCTCATGGGTTTATACTCCTGTAAGTGGTGATTTTCTGTATCTGCCTGTCTGTCTCTAATTTGGGGGACTATAGTTTGTCTTGCAACTTCACTGATTTGATATCTAGAAAGAGATGTTTATTTTCAGCTCATTTGGCTTTTTACTTGTTGTTAGGATAGAGTGACAACATCTAAGCTTATTACATACTAGACCAAATTACCAGAACCACATTTTCCTTGAAGTACACCGCTATAAATAGTTCGTTTTGTGACCCTATTTTTTTATGTAGCTCCTGCAAAACTCAAAAAGACAAACGGTGATCCTTATAGCCAGTAACTTTATACCTTCTCCGCTCCTAGTACATAGTAAGAAATCTCAATATTTCAGATGTAATGAAAAAGAAATTGGATCTTAGATATAGTTAGTCACTTCAGCAGATAATATGCTACTATGGTTTTGGTCATTAATTTCTGCTTGAAAATTCTCTACTGAGCTGCAGCTTTTAAAATACTACTAACTGAAACTAAGTATGTTTCATTTGTGCCTAGACGCACTTTCATTACTGGGTTATACTCATGTGAATAATCTAGTGAAGTGGCTTTTGAAATGCACGTGCAGAAACTACTCTCTCCTGGATGGTGTTTACTTGTAAGCACACCAGGCAATGTGTTGTGATCATTGCCTTAAGGTTGATAGTGGGTTTGACTCCTATTAACATTAATGAGAATCACTCAGCTGCCTCTGTGCTTAAAGTACTAGAATCTTGTCCCTAGGCTATGTCCCCTTTGGGTTTCTATGGCTAATATATGTCATTAGACCATAATGGTAAACATAACTACTTGGAAATTACATTTCACCTTTTCTGCCTGCAGATCTCAAATCAAATTGCAAACAATTAATCGTGCTTGTAACACTTCCGTAAGGTAATTTTTAAAAAGCAATAGATTAAGATCGCCTGCACCATTTCTGAAGTGCAATTTTGGCTGCGGAAAGTGTCAATCATTACAATAGCAATTCTTATAAATCCACACTATATTGATAGGAAATATAAATAAATATGATCGCCAATATAATTTGATCTATAAATTGGCGGATATATTTAACTCCTAAAAATTCTGCTAAGACACAGGGCTTAATAACTGCAGAGTAATTTGAAGTATTCAAATTTTACCTTTGAGTCTATTTGTATCACCTGTCATCAGCAGATATACTTTTCCTAAATAAGGTATGAAACAATATTTATGGAGCATTAAAATAGCATTCCTCGTCTCTTCTGGCTCTGGTGAAGCCTAGTGGAACCGAAGCAGCCCAGGGAAGACAGAGGAGGTACCTAGGTGACTTGGATTTGGCACAGGAACATGACACAGCTGACAATTAGAGAGAAGCCACTGGGCATGTGGGCCAGTATTTATGGGAGTGTGTAGGAACTGAAATTCGATTTGCAAGCATGGACGCTGAGAAAACACTTGTCAGTGTTTGTCAAGCACTGGTCCAGCCGATGGGAATACAAGAGGTGACAAAGTCAGGCACATCTCCTTTCTCCTGAAATTCACATCCTAGTTGGAAGAGATACAGAACAAATGGCTATGTGAGCAGGGCTCCGACTTTTTGGCCTAAGGGCCCCTTTATACTCTTAAAAATTGAGAGCCCCCGAAAACGTTTGTTTCCTTGAACTATTGCCACTGCTACTTACTGTATTCAAAATTAGCAGTGAGAAAAAATTAAATATTCATTTATAAATAACTATAATACAACCATTACATGTTAACTTAGAAAATATTTCTTCGGTGAAAAATAACTCCGTTTTTTCACACGAGAAACAGTGAGAAGAGTGGCATTGTTCCCCATTCTTACAGACGTCTATGATGTCTGCTTTGGTAGAACACAGCTGGGTTGTCTTACCTATGTCTGCATTAAATGTTGAGATATGTTGTTTTGGATGAAGTACATGAAGAAAATCTACCTTGGAAAACACAGAAATCCTTTAACAGATATTCTTTGATAGCACACTAAAGCTCTACAAGAGGTAATTTCTTAAAGATTAACTGAAATGTGGAGTCTGAATTCCTATCAATGAACTTTTCATAGAGGAAAATCCTTGATCATCTTGCTCTTTGAATTAATCTTTTACTCATTCATGATTCTGTAAAATCATGCATTGATTATTTGGAAAATGATTCATGAATTTATGCAGATCTCCCAAATGTCAACAAATTTGTGCATGTGTGTGTGTGTAACCACCCTAAATACCTTTGAAAATATTTTAAGTATTGGGAAGCTGTCATGGTGACAGACGTAATTTTCCAAAATTGTAATTTTCACCTTTAAGCTTTGATTTCACCATTGGCAATAAAATACTGTGAGTTGTATAACATGTCAACTTTGTTCACTTTCAAGAAAACACTGTATCTTCAGTCATTTTTTTTTAAGTAAAAATGACTGTATACAAAAAGTTGTGTAATCCAATTCACAATTCAAACAATTTTACAAGTGCTTTTCCTCAAGAACTCCGCCATACTCTGATGTGTCACTATCTTAGTCCACTTGAACTGTTTTGACAAAAACACCATAAACTGAGTGGTATATAAACAACAAACAAGACCAAGGAGCTAGCAGATTCATTGTCTGAATTCCCACTTCCTGGTTCATAGGTGACACTCTCGTGTTATGTCAAGCCAGCTCTCTGAGGCTGTTTCATATACATTTGAGAGGAAGGATTAGGGAAGATTCGTTCTGTTTTCTACATGATCAACATAAGAGGGTTCTAAGACAGCCAGCTGGAGGATGGCTAATTGAGAGGGCATTTGTGAATCTGGCCCTCAGAAGAGAAGTCTGGGCTGAGGGAGAGATTTGAGACTATCTAAAGTTGCAATTAAGACCATCGGATAGAATAATTTCACACAAGACTTTATCATAACCTGGAAAAGGAAAACAGCTAGGGCCAGAATCCTGAGGCAAACTAGGATTTGGAGAAGAAAATAGAAGGGTGTTCTCACACCCCGGCCCTATTCCAAGACAGTCGAGTTTCCCGACACTGTCGTTGTGTCTACATATCTGTCTCTTCAAAGAACCAAACTCTCATCACTTTTGTATCCCTAGCAACTTGTACCTAATACTCATCGAATTTAATCCATTGTATGAATCAATGTTTCAATGAATATAAGCTTATCACTTAAATAAGCTTATCACTTATATTTTGCTTTTTTATTTGTATTTTATCTGTCTTTAAGAAGCAGAAAGATAAGACTTGGCAATAGAATTAACTTCAATCTTTTGATTGCTAGAATGAGTTCTAACCTCTGATTTGCTGTTTCTTGAAAAATATCCTTTCTTAAGATTGACTTTTTGATAAAGTATTGATCTTCAGAGGTGAATAACAAGAATAAAAGAAATTAAATATATCGTTGGCTGACATGAATCAATAGGATTCTGCTGCCTTTTATCCCATGCCCTTAAAACTTAAGTTCTCAAAATTAATGGAAACAAGCCATTTAGTGGGTAAGCCACTAATAAAATTACTTAGGGCTACATACATCTGATATTATAAAATAAATCCACCTATGCTTTTCAGAAATTACATTTTTATTTCAAAACCCAACTCTCTAATGGTGTGTGGTCAATATTAGGATTTTCATTTGATATCTAAGGACATTCTTTATTTCAAAGTTGTGAATAAAGGCATTACCATATGATTTAGGAAAAGCAAATCTAGTTTTCAGTGATTTAAAATCAAGGAAAAACATCACATTTCAGAAGATGGTATGTTGAAATAAGTTTGCATAAAATGGATAATATCAAATATGAATCAACTTTGATGTAGTTTAGACTTCAGCTCTCATGTATAAAAAAAAGCACAAAAATACATAAACACAAGTAGACAGACAAATTATACAAAGACTACTAAACTCATGCATGCACACACATAAACGCACACGTTTAATAGTGTTTCAGAGAAAAATACACATTTATATAAACAGAAATTTATAAAGTTTAGTTTCCTTTTTTCTAGTGACGAATGAAGATATATGGAATTTGGGGGACTGAGATGGTTGGAAGTTTCTTGAATACTCTTTGGAGTTGCCTTTGTACATGAGACATCTTCACAAACACACGAATACAGAAATAGTCCATGGAATTTTACTCACAATCTTCTGGTCATACAATGCAAAAAGAGATATGAATTCACTGGATGGTAGCAGATGCAAAACTGGTCATTTAAAAAATGCAATTGAAGGTTTTGGATTTTAATAATGGACAATGAAGATTTTCAACTACATTGTCCATTATTTTACATAGATTTTAAGTTTTACTATTGCTTTATTATGGCCCCAAATCCCCAATCCAAGGTGGGTAACAATGTGAAATATTAACTTAAGTTATATGAAATATTAACTTATGTAATACGTTATATGTTGAGTCAAGATCAAGATTATGTCTCAGTAGAAGCCAATTGTTAAGAAAACTCAAAATAAACTGCATGAAAGAAAGCATAGGTACGAAATTTGTGGACCTTGGGTACAAAGAGGATTTTATGAATTTGACATCAAAGGCCAGGGAAGTAAAAGCTAAAATAAATGAATGGGACTATATCAAACTACAAAACTTCTGCACAGCAGAAGAAACCATCAATAAAACAAAGAGGCAACCAACCAAATGAGAGAAATTATTTGAAGTACCTCCGATACAGGGTTAATATCCAAAATATATAAAGAACTCATACAACTCAACAATGAAAAGACAAACAATCCAATTAAAATATGGGCAGAGGACATAAAGAGAAACTTCTCCCAACAAGACATACAAACGGCCAACAGATATATGAAAAAGTGCTCGACTTCACTAGCTATTAGGGAAATGCAAATCAAACCACCTCACACCTGTCAGCATGGCTATCATCAACACAGCAAATAGTAACAAGTGTTGGAGAGGCTGTGGAGAAAAAGGAACCCTCATACACTGTCAAGTGGGAAAGTAAATTGGTACAGCCACTATGGAAAACAGTATGGAAGTTGCTCAAAAAATTACGAATAGAATTACCATATGACCCAGCAATCCCTCTCCTGGGTATCTACCCAAAAAAATCTGAAAACATTTATCCATAAAGATATATGCATTCCAACGTTCATTGCAGCATTATTTATGGTGGCCAAGACATGGAAACAACGAAAGTGTCCTTCGAGAGATGATTGGATAAAGAAGATGTGGTATATATATATACACAATGGAATATTACTCTGCCATAAGAAAAGATGAAATACTGCCATTTGCAACAACATGGATGGACCTTGAGATTATTATGCTAAGCGAAATAAGTCAGACAGAAGAATTCGAGAACCATATGACTTCACTCATATGTGTGTTATAAAACTGAAAACAACAAAGGAGCAAGGCAAGCAAACAAAGAAACAAAAACTCATAGACACAGACAATAGTTTAGTGGTTACCAGAGGGTAAGGGGTTAGGAGGGTAAAGGGGATCAAATATATGATGATGGAAGGAGAACTGACTCTGGGTGGTGAACATACAATGCAATATACAGGTGATGTATTATAGAATTGTGCACTTGAAACCTATGTAGTTTTAATGACCATTGTCATCCCCAATAAATTTTAATTAAAAAAAATTGTTTAAAGAAAAAAAGAAAGCCCATGGAGGTATCTCTTGCCCCTTTGAGTATGTAAACACATCCTCAACTGCCATGCCACCTGTGCTTGTTTGCCTGGTTTATACTCACTTGTCAGTCTTGGTCCTTGTGTCTCTTCTTGAACATTGCCTCAAATTTACACAGGGCGTTTCTGGACTTCTAGATACTCAGATTTTAGGCTTTGCATATTACAGTGCATTTATGCCACCATAATGCTTTTCATTCACTGTTACTGATTTCATGCTACTTCGTGGGGACCATGACTGCCAGCCTCTGCCTGGGGTGGAAAGCATCTCACTGGAACCCAGAGGAAGTGTCTGCAGGATGGTGTTGCAAAGCACGTGGCCCAATGCTGAGCACACCTTCCTCGTATGTCTTGCTAATAATGATATTTGAGGTCTGATTTATTAACTTAGTCTCTGTACAAATGCATGCAGACTGCTCTTTCTTTAAACCTAATGTTTTCAGTCTTGTTTTTGCCCAGTGGGCTGCCTCCTGAGTCAATACACAGCACCCTGGTCACAATACACTGAGGCAAGGAATCAGGAAAGGTCTTGAGCTACGACCCCATTTGCTAAATCCTGGGCAAGTCTCTCTCCAGGGACCTATGACAGGAGAACTGTAAGACTAAAACTTCTCTGTTTAGGTTGGAAGCATTCTTTTGATTTCCATTTTTACACATGTTAATAAAAACCTTTCCCCAAACCCAGAGCAACTAATTTTGTTTTGTGTATGTTTTTTATTTTTTCAATAGCAGTTCTTATTGTATAATACTCATAAAATTATCATTTAACCTTTTTAAAGTGTAGGATTTAGTTGCATTTAGTACAGTCACAGTGTTGTGCAAACATCACCACTGTCTAGTTCCAAAACATTTCATCATCTCAAAAGGAAACCTCACTATCTCCTGCCCACAGCCCCTGGCAACCACCAATCTGCTTTAGTCTCTATGAGTTTGCCTATTCTGGACATTTCACATCAATTGAATCATACAACACATGGCCTTTTGTGTCTGGCTTCTTTCACTTAACATAATATTTTCAAAATTCATCCATGTTGTAGCATGTATCAGTACTTAATTCCTTTTTTCTGCTCAATAACATTCCCTTGTATGAACGTACCACCATTTGTTTATCCACGTTTGGGCTTATTGTGAACATTCTTATACAAATTTTCATTTGAACACTGTTTTCAATTGTTTTGAGTGGAAATGCTGGGTCAAATTTTACAAGTAATAAGTACATGTCATAGAACAGTATAAAGGGCATTGAACTAGTAGACCTGGATCGTGGTCCAGACCACAGTGCTTACTAGTTACAAAGTAAAGCTAAGTGAGCTAAGTTCTCGGGGCCTTGTTTGGCTCATTTACAAAATAGGTACATTATTAGCTATGCTTCCCATCCTGCATTGCCAGGAAACTCAAATAATGATTCTCAAAGCGTATGAAAAATCACAATGCATTTTGTAACTCAGTAAGCATGATTCTAAACTAACAGCGACAATTTTGATTATTATTACAGTGGGTCCTGGGATGCCCATCTCTATTGAAGTAGGAAAGATCTCCATATAATGATTCTCTGAAGAAACATACACATGGTAAAAGTGGAACCCCAAACAATTTGGAGGTTCCTCAATAAGTTAAGCATAGAATTATCAAGCTCATCTTGTGTATAACCATCTGTTAATACTGAACCCTGGTGGATCTAATGTCCCAATATAGTGTGTTCACGTGTTAGGTAAAAGTGTCTATCTCAGTGCAACCCAATGTGTTCTTTATAACATCTTAGAAAAGTTAGTGGAACACACAAAGAAATGCTGTTTTCAATAGCACTGTAATGGAGAGCTGCAGTTTTATAGTCTGTTTTTTATCAGAATGACTCCATCAATAACCTCAACGTATATCATCTCATTTATCTTCGTCTCAGCTCGAGGAGTCAGCAAAGAATGGTAAAGCCCCAATATCATCATTTTCTTGATGTTTCAGAAATGATATTTGGAGGTATTATTGGTGCAGTTCAACAACTTTAGCAAAAGATTTACCTCTTTCAACAGAGCAGGAACTTAGCTTGAACGAGGAGATAACGAATCAGTGTAGAAACCATTTCCCCTTTTCATTCTTCAAAGAAAGGGTCACAAAACAAGGGGCTGAATGAGAGTCACGTAGTTTTAAATTTCCTATGGGGCCCCCAACAGCACAAGCTGTATACCCTTCAATCAAAATGAAAATTATAGCCTTGAGCTGCATTTCTATCAAAGAAAAGCAAATGTTGTGATTTCTCCACTGAAATCAGATTTAACTGGAATGATTCAATAAAATGATGGTATCATTATGAATGTTGCACTTTTTCTTAAGGTTTGATTAGTCGAGACACCTGAGTTGAGAAATGACTGCTGCTTGATACTTCAAAGCACACTTGGCAACTTTGATTAAATATTTATGGTAAATGCAGATGGCTTAAAATATGTTTCAATCAAGATACTAGCAAGCTGGATATACATCCTCATTAGTTTTAGAGTATTGGTTTAAGGTATTATAATTTGGTGTTCGATGAACTTGAGTGGCACCGCCCTCACATTTCCTCTACTGAAAGGGAGGTCATGACAGGTCTTTGTTTCCCGGGGTAATAGCTAAGCAACGCACTATCTGGGCATTCCCAGGGATTGTATGGAAGACTAAATAGTGAGGTGAAGTTGGTTGTTCTTCTCTTCACTCCTCTTCTGTGACAACAGTACAGCTCTATATATGTCTCTCTTATAAACAAAAATTTTAAATACTTCTTAGGGCAATTCTAACTCATAATCTTTTCTCATGAAAAATATTTCTAGTTCTTATCCCTAGTTGTTTGAGAAGTGATATGTATTTCTTCAATTCAAACTATTCCTCCCACGTGTTCCTTTAAACTATGCTAAATCCATCATGTACTATCTACCTAATTCTTAACACGGAAACTTGGAAGCCATCTTTAGCTTTCCACTTCCATTCTTCCCACACTCCATCTGGTATATTAAGGATTCTCAAATCTCTTCAATGAGCTTTGTATCTATTGTCTTTGTACACATATCTCACCTGGACCCACTTTCCCCAGCCACTGCGTTAGCTCAGGCCCTCAGCCCTCCAGCAGAGAGCATGGCCGCCAACTCTAACTAGTGGTCCTGTCCTCTGGGCTATTTCAGTTGGCTACAATCTATCCAAATGATTCCAGAGAGATATTAACTAAACCCAATCTGAAGTTCTTAGTTGCTTTGGACTTACATTTAGACTTTTATAATTCTAAAGGTACTTCTTACATGTTTACAATTCTACATTTTAGATCCTATGCTATAGAGTTGCATAAATAATTTTTATTTTCATTTTATTTATTGATAAGAAACTACATGCTTGTTTTAAAATTTGTAGCAATACATGTGAAACTGAAAGACCCCTAGCCCGCGCTCACTCATGCAAAAGCAGTCAATGTTAACAGCCTTGCATGTTATATGCTTCTCAGGAACCTCAAGTTCTTCAATAGCTGCCCAGGGCTGACAGAATAAATCACTTCCTTAGAATTCCACATTGGGACCTTGTGCCTCACATACTGGAGCACTCACTGTGATGAGAGGAAAATGCAGACTGTGTTTGAACTTGTCCCGTGTGCTCCGATTCAAATCTGTTCTAAGACTAACACTGAGCAACACTTCCTCCAGCAAAATATTCCTACTGGCTTCTCTTTTAGTTAGGGCGTTTTGTTAAAAAAATAAAAATGAAATGCTCAAACCAACTCAACTAGCAGTGGTTTTCCAGGATACATCTGGTTATTTAAAAATTAGAACTTTATGATAGATGCCATGGAAACGGGAAGGAGAATGGAGGCCTTTCATGCCATCCACATTCTTATGTCATTTTTCATGCTCTCCTGAAACCAGGACCTTCTTCTCAGTCATTGAATTGAACACTTTTTATTTACTGTTTCTATGTGGTTTTAATATATATGTTGTTTTGGCTGCTTTGGCTCTGATGAAAGATACACAAGTTTCCACCTTTTGCCTCTGCGATTGTTTCCCCCCCTTTTATATTTTCTGATTGCAAATTCCTAGAATAACAAACTTTTTGGTATAATGTACTTTTATCCGTCTAAATCAAAAGACATACTGCTTCCCAGACTGTCCCTGGGTTCTCCCAGAGTCAAGTGCCTACATTTATAGGGTATTACAGGTGGTAATTGGCCCTCAGCATGAACGTGGGGAATATGATGGTAATTGTACATGTCAGCTCGGCGAGGGCATGGTGTCCAGTTGTGTGGTCAGGCACTAGTCTAAATGTCTCTGTGAAGGTCTTTTGTGTCTATGGTTAACATTTACTAACCAGCTGACTTTAAGTAAAGGAGATTATCTTCAATGTGGGTGGGTAGGTCTCATTCAATCTGTTGAAGCCTGAATGCCAAAAATTTTCCTGAGAAGAAGGAATTCTGCCTCAAGACAGTAACATAAAAATCCTGCCTGAGATCCTGCCCTACAGATTTCAAACTCAATACTACAAGATCAAGTCTTATATGAGTTTCCAGCCTGTCGGTCTGTCTTAGTAATCTCAACCTGGTCAGCCCCTACAATCATGTGAGCCAATTTCTTAAAATAAACCCCCATATCTGTATACTGCACCCCCCCCCCCATTGCTTTTGTTTCTGTGGGGAAAGCTGCTGATACAAATTGTCATTCCAGGAAGAACAGAATCTTAAGAATAATGTTTATAAATTGGTTCCTGGTTTTTAGAA
Source organism: Rhinolophus sinicus (assembly GCF_057876585.1). NCBI lineage: Eukaryota > Metazoa > Chordata > Mammalia > Chiroptera > Rhinolophidae > Rhinolophus > Rhinolophus sinicus. Next base: position 4,299,732 of record NC_142504.1, read on the forward strand.
TTGGCTCTATTTTTTTAAATTTTATGTAAAGACTCTAGTGATTTTATTTCCACTAGTAAAGAGAGCATTGATTGTCCATGATGTGATAAAGTAATAGAGATATGGAAAGTATCACCATTGGATACTTTTAATCAAATCCTTATAAGAGGCAAAGTTCTGGGTGACCGTGTACCTGATAACTTTGAATGTTTTCATCAAACTTAGGCATATAATGAAATTGGCAGGTTGCTCTTAATTATTGGACAAAATGGGAAAAGAAAAGGAAGAGGTCAGGGCTCCATACCGCCAGCTCAAATGCTACATAAATGGCTTGAAATTCTCTATGTCTGCCCTGAAGGGTAACGCTCATTTCCTTCAGAGACAGAACTGAGATTGCTGCAAACACAACCCATAGCTTCATCCTGTGAGCTGCTGATTCACATACAAAGTACAAGGTATCTACTGTCAAAGTGGGAGCACTGACTGGGAAGAAGCGGGCTCCTGGAAATTGGAAAGGGGGCATATGGGCATTGAACTCAATTGGGCTAAATCCTGTTGAATCCTCTTTGACAGAAGAGGCAGCCCGCCCAGCCCTGCCTGAAGAGGCTAGCCCTGCTTTTCCTGAGGTTGGTGGTCTACCCTCCGTGGTACTTAACCTTGCAAGGCAATGGTGACTCTCCTCAGGGCCCACCCCCATCACCCCTCTTGCTCCGGATCAAGGAACCCACTTCACAGCAAAGTAAGCGCAGCAATAGTTCCATGCTTATGGGATGTACTGCTTTTACCATGTTCCCCTCCATCCTGAAACAGCTGGCTTAATACAATGGTGGAACCACTTTTGGAAGACTCAGTTCTGGCACAGTTAGGTGGCAATGCCCATGTATGACTGGGCCGAGATTCTGCAGAAGGCTGTATATATTCTGAACCACTATCCCATATGCGGTGCCAGGATTCATGCCTCCCAGATCCAAGAGGGGGACATGGGAATAACACCACTATCAATCCTAGTGAGCCACTATCAGAGATGCTGGTTAGAAAAAATCAGCTTCCACCATGTGATCAGTTGCAGAAATGAAAACTGAACTCATTATGAATAATTCTTCCTTATTGTACTATGAATACATTTGTGCTTATGTGTGTAATACCCTTTTCCCCCCTCTCTTATTCTTTTATCATGTGCGTAATATAAGATGTATTGCATTCCCACCACAGTGTTTAAGTGCTGTCAACTTTCCATTATGTATGTAAGTGATAGGACATCGAGGAGAAGAGTTAACATCACCCAAGGAATATGTGTCCTGTTCTTGGGAAAGGGTTAGTGTGTCTTCAGCTATATGCACAATAGTTGTATCATATTAAACAGAAGTATTACTTCATTATTGTATTTATTTGGATATTAAGTATGGTTTAAGGAAGGACAGGTGTGTGAGAGCCAGGTTGACAGGGGATGGGCTTTAATGATTAATTTCAGATGTCAGCTTGGCTGGGCTGTGGTGCTCAGGTGTTTGGTCAAACACTATATATGACTATGAAGGGATTTTGTAGATGTGATTGACATGTACAATCAATTGACTTTAAGTAAAGGAGATTATAGCAGATAATGTGGGGGGGTGCCTCACCAGTCCTTGAAAGTCTTAAGAGCAAACGCTGAGGTATCCCTGGGGAAGAGGGATTTCTGCCTCCAGACTGTAACATGGAGACCCTGCCTGAGTTTCCCGATTGCCGGGCTGCCTTACAGATTTCAGCCTTTCCAGCCCCCATAATTTCATGAGCCAATCTAATTCCTTAAAACAAATCTATTTCTCTGGCTTCTATAGGAAAGTCCTGTCTGTCCTACTGCTTCTGTTTCTCTGGAGAACCCTAACCGATACAGAGTACCCTGTTCCAAATAGCGGATGGGTGGACACCACACTGTTACCCTGATGGCGCTCTGCTATGTTGTCAGGCTGACATTAACTGCCGTGACACATAAACCCCAAGGCACCAGCACTGAGAAGAGACATCTGCATGTTGTTCATACACATGGAGCCGTGCTCCTGGTGAGGAGCTGGTTCCACACGGTGGAAGGCACTCAACACTCTCCACCCACATGACTTTGCCTTCCCGTAGCCTCAGCGCCCTCCATCAGATGTTAGATAAGAAAGAAAATGGAGCAGTCACCCTCTTTTATGAGGCTTCGGGGTCCAGAAGGGACATGTCAATCCCATTCATATTGCATTGATAGGAACAAATCACGTCTCCCCACACATTTTCAAGAGAGCTTGGGAAATGGAGTCCCTGGCCGGGTTGCCACACCTCAGAGGCAGGTCTGCAACGTGTAACAGGAAAAAATGCACATGCACTCACACTGTCTATCATACCCACCACATAGGGTATTTTGGCCATAGCAACAATTACGCTCTTGCAACGTCTGCGGTCTGACAATTAAGTTTGCGAACTTCTTGCAACAATGTTGCTAACCTTTTTTGATATCAGAGGGATAATTCATCATGAATTTGTACCAACTGGACAAACAGTTCACCAAGTTTACTATTTGGAAGTGCTGAAAAGGCTGCATGAAAAAGTTAGATGACCTGAGCTTTTCGCCAACAATTCATGGCTCTTGTATCACGACAATGCACCAGCTCACACGGCACTGTCTGCGAGGGAGTTTTTAGCCAGTAAACAAATATCTGTATTGGAACACTCTCCCTACTCACCTGATCTGGCCCTCAGTGACTTCTTTCTTTACTGAAAATAAAGGAAATATGGAAAGGAAGACATTTGGGTGACATTCAGGACATCAAGCGTAAAACAACGACAGCTCTGATGGCCATTCTAGAAAAAGAGTTCCAGAATTGCTTTGAAGGGTGGGCTGGGCACTGGTGTCAGTGCATAGCTTCCCAAGGGGAGGACTTGGAAGGTGACCGTAGTGATAGTCAGCAATGAGGGATGTAGTTCTTTTTTAGGGTGAGTTCGCGAACTTACTTGTCCAAACTCATACATCTGTACAATTTCTTTGCTATGCTATGTGGCTTTAAATGCCTGGAGCAATAAACACTGACCTGAGGAGCTATACATTTTAATATATTAAAGTATATTTCCAATGGAAGAAAACTTGATGACTCCTTTAGAGACAAAACTATATACGCAGTTTGTCTGATGACGTAAGCCAAGGCAAACTAATACAATTTGGGGGTAAAAATGGACATTATGTCATGGAGCAGGAACATGACAGCCCGTTTCAGGACACTAAAATGCTCTGCTGACCTGTATCTGGGGGCCTTTTCTGTGCTGATGACTCAGAGGTAAGAATTATGAAGTGAGCTGGTTGGAATTCAGGGAACAATGAAAAAGAGGACAGAATTGATGGGACTGATTAAGGCAAGGGATAGAGGAACTAAATAATAGCTGCCAAATACTAAAAATAGGACTCTAAAGTTCTGTAATGCAATTCTGACCATGACTGATGATTAAATGTGATTTTATTTTTCAAGGTTTTCATTTAATACTATAACCCTCATTACATGGGAACATGACTGCACTATAGTAAATCATAAAATGGGAATGAAGTCTGTAATTTTAATTAACATATTTTAAAATGTTTCTCATTTGTACACATTTGATCAAATTTTCATTTACAGTGAGCTATTTTTTCTTTCTCATATAATGTTTGACATTACCATTTCTTTATCTAATTAAATACTACTATTTAATAAAATGCTTTAAATGCTTAATATGACTTGTCAGAAATCTTCCTCCCTCAAATATCTGTATAATAGAAAGGAAAACTCACAGCCTGATTCAATCTCAGTTGACAGGTAAAAGTCAGCATTTGTTATTGTCTTGTTTGGCCTTTCAGTATCCCACTTACTTACCTCCATGTGGTGAAAAGAAACCATCAGTACCACTCATCCTTCCTCCTGATTCCCTTTCAGTGCCTTATCTGTGCTCTAACTGAGCAGAGACATTCAATCATACTCATTTGGGGTACAGGCACAGGCAACTTGCAATCCTAAAATTTGGATTAAAAATATATTTATAACCTGAAGAGACACTATTTGAAAATAGGTTTTTTTTTTCTTTTACTTTGGCCAGATATATGACAATTTTATCTGCTTATTTCCTAGCAAATAGAGCTTCTAATTGACCTTGACTCTGGTGCTCAACGCAGGCAGAGTGGTTCTGCACTCTTCTGTTAGCCAAACTTATTAACTATCCACTCCTATCCACTCATCTATTCATTCCGTCAGCCAGACAGGTAAGCAGATAGTTAAAACAAAGTTCAGTGAATCTCCCCCACCGGGAAGTCTGTGAGAGCAGGGATCGTGTTAATTTTCTTTGTGCTCTCTGGACTTACTAGGCACTCAATAAATGCTTTTGCCTTAAATGGCAGTTAATAAATGGGTCTCAATTTAAGTACAAAAATTATTATCACGCCTGCAGACATGAGTATCCTCAACTTCCCCTCCGTCCTCTCTGTGTGTTCTTCATGACAGCTCCACAACTCCCAGACTCCAAAAGGAAAAGAAATCAGCTGATTGCCACATCCAAATCACTTAATCTTTTTGTGGAGTTTGTCAAATTTGTGTATTCACTTTTTCCAGTAGCAAGACAGGAAAGAGAGAGAAAGGAGTAGAAAAAGTTCCATGCTTGTGTGAGTTGATGGGAGGATTTAATGTGAAACCCAAAATACATCAATTGTCACGCGCCTGACACATAGTAATTTCCCCGAAAATGTTACTATTATTATTACTTTGTGATCATTAAAGATGCTGAAAACATGGATGCCTCCTTGCTTTCTTGGATGACTCAGCTACTAGTGCTTAAGATGTGCCTTTGTTTACATTTTCACTTGTCAGAAAGATGCTTATTGGTAAAGGACAATTGAAATGTCACTTCTTTTTATCAGTTCCCTGATCCCCTTTATGGGGAAAATTACTGGTTCCATCCCAACTGCTGTTTCCAGCGGAAATCATGCAAAACCTGCAGTAATGAGAAGTGACTTCTAGTATCGCCATGCTTTCTACATAAGCCTTCTTCCCGTAGGGAACAAGTGCAGAAGGCAGGCTTGGTCTCCTAATTGCCAAAACACACAAAATGTCAAGCTAAAAATACAGTTTTTTAAAAATTTTAACAAAACCAAAATGGATCAGAATTTTGCCTTGGTTTTATGTTACATAACGCTGTATGTTCAATGCATAAAAAGAAAAACAAAACTATCACCTCTAGATTTTAGTCTCTTTCGATTAATTTTTTAAAATAATCACAGTTAGCATATTTGCATGTACTGATACACACAGCATATTCCCTATACATTGGCACGTGCTTTAAAAAAATACCATTATGACACAAATCTGTTTTGTAATTAGCAATCTACTGTGAACATTTTCTCTAGTCAGTGAATACTACGCTGTGAGGACCATTTTCATGGCTTCATTGTGTGATGCTCTGGGTTCCAGATGGACCAAATATATAGGATTTGAAGTGACTGTAGGACCTGGGGTTGCATTTGTTTGGATATTATCCCTGTCTCTTAGGTGTCATACTAGCAGTGGATACTCATGGAAATTCAGAAAACAGGAGGTGAAAAGCACTCAAATAATGTTCTCTCTCTCTCTCTCTCTCTCTCTCTCTCTCTATATATATATATATATATATATATATATATATATATATATATATATATACACATGTATATGCCACCTTATTTATATACTATATATAAACTTGTTAGCATCTTTTTGCTATTATAAATAATGCTAAAGTACATATTCTGTACACAAAATTATGGAAAATTACTGAGAGAGGAGCTGTTTCACCAAAGCCTATGCAAAACTTCAGGTTTTTTTATATACATTCCCAAACACCTCTGCAAAATGTTTCTACCACATTTGATCCCCTGTTTTTTCAAATGGTGGCCTGTTTTGCAGGGACAAGTCAGGGGAGTAGAACTTATCTTTCATTTTTTTTAATTAAAATTTCTTTCATTGCTACCTAGTGCCAATATTTTACATGCCTTTTCATTGGGGAGGGCTGTTAATTTGTTATTAAGCTATGATGATTTAAATTTGTGAAGAATAATCATTTGTCTGCAGTGTATGTGGCATATAATTTATTTAGTGCTAATAAGAATAGTAAAGCTTTGTTTATGGACCACAGTTTTAAAAGTACATATCTTTCCTCCTTTTAAATTAATGGTCTAATTCTAATTTCATTCTCAACAAGCTGTATTACTTCTTCATGTAGTATTTTTTTTTTTTTTTTTTTTCAGAAATAGCCTTTGATATAAATCAAGATTGGTGCCCTCAACTCGAGCGCGTTCCAAACATTGTACAGATTCACAGAGGAGCAAATTGATTTCTTGCCCCAAAAGACGGCCTGCGTTGTATTAGATGAGCAGGGGCGAGCCAAGTTCATGGAGATCTATTAGTTGGAGATTAAAGGGGCACTTCTGTAGTACAAACTAAGGCAAGGACCTTCCCAGAACGGCAGGGAGTTTGTGAATAAATCCATCTTCAAAAGTTCCCCTGGATTAAAAGTCATCACAGACCATAAATTCACTGGACCAATTCAAACATGTAAGTTTAAGGTAAATCATCAGACATGACCATGGGATGATTTGTGTTTATGGGTGACATTAATTAGGAAGATGAGCTTTGGAAGGAAGATTAAAGATTATTACTAGAATGAGATTTGTAAAATAGATCATAATATTCAATATTAATTATTGAGAACTCAATAAAACAAAATTTGCAAAGAATACAATATTTGACACAAATTAAAACAAACTCAATTTACTAATATAAAATGTATAAATTATGTTTGTTTCTGGCCTAGAAGCATCATCAATTTTTAAGAAGAGCATTAAAGATGTTATATATGGTACTTATCTTCTCAAAGTTAAAGATGTTTGTAGGAAATATACCACTTATTAGGCACAATTTAATAAAAGTAAAACAACAAACACCATACAATTACCTTGGAAAATAAAGGGCATCAGTAAAAAATAACTAACCAGGCATTCTAGTCAGTCTTACTCAGATTAGCAAATAGATAGTTCAGTTTTCAATAATTCAAAGATATCATAAAATACTAACTTTGATTATGTGTGCTTTGTACAGCATTTCAAATAATATAAACTTTGACAGAGTTAATGTACAAATCTCTCCCAAGCTTACTGGAGATAAAGTAATAGGAGAAAAATATCATTTATTATGATACTCATGAGATTAAATTCTTCATACCCTAAACCTACTGCAAAATTCCCTTATGTTTTATTCCTGTGTATAGTTCAAATCAATTAAACTAGTGGATAAATAATTAATGTTTCCTATAAATAATGCAAGGAGTTTATTTGGCTAGTATCACATTTCCAAGGTTGGATATATAACAAATAATCTGACATCTTAAAGTAAGACAACACTGCCAGAGATGTGTCCATTAAAAATAATTTGTTATTTTGTCAAATATGTATAAGCTTGTATACTTTCCCTCATTAATGCATTAACAAAATTAATCTCCCTCCCTCCCCCTCTCTCTCACTCTTTATTTTCATATATATGCATATATATATATGTATATGAATGAACAAATCTAAAATCAAAAGCCTATCTTTAGTTATGTACTTGTAATTATTCACTTTAAAGAAATCCATAAATAATTCTATAAAAGTTTGTTATAGCTATATTTTTATTTAATTTGTGACTAAAATAATCCAACTTCATGGATTCCCCCCAAATCAACTCTTCTACATGTAATTTTTATCACATTAAAACTTGATAAAAGAAACTATTATTGGACAAACTAAATAAATCAAATGCACACTTGGCTTGGGGGGCGGGGTTGGAAACCACTGCGATTCAGAGAGAGGGAAGTATATGAGGTCTGACAATTGAGTCTGCAAACTTGTTGCAACGATGTTGCTAAGCTTTTTTTTATATCAGAAGGATGATTCATTGTGAATTGTACCAACTAGACAAACAATTAACCAAGTTTACTATTTGTAAGTGCTGAAAAAGCTGTGTGAAAAAGTTAGATGACCTGAACTTTTTGCCAACAATTCATGGCTCTTGCATCACGACAATGCACCAGCTCACACGGCACTGTCTGTGAGGGAGTTTTTAGCCAGTAAACAAATAACTGTATTGGATTACCCTCCCTACTCACCTGATCTGACCCCCAATGACTTCTTTCTTTACCCAAAGATAAAGGAAATGTTGAAAGGAAGACATTTCGATGACATTCAGGACATGAAGGGTAATACAAGGACAGCTCTGATGGCCTTTCCAGAAAAAACAGTTCCAAAACTGCTTTGAAGGGTGGACAAGGCACTAGGTTTGGTGCATAGCTTCCCAAGGGGCGTACTTCGAAGGTGACTGTAGTGATATTCAGCAATGAGGTATGGAGCACTTCTTCTAGGATGAGTTCACGAACTTCATTGTTCGACCTTGTATAAACAAAGACAGGAGAATGACGCAGGTGGACATATCCAGGCATTATTAAGTAATAAGCGTTTTGGCATCCTGGGGTGTCCACTGACTCTAAAACTTACAATAATACAGAAATGGTCCAGCCGGGTCCCCTCCACCAACACATGAATGCTTTTTGGTCACTGGAAAACACCCAGATGAAGAGAGTTTCCAGGACTGATGAGCTATAAACAAGCTGGCAAATAACCCTGGAGAAGTGGTACAGAAGACAGACTCTATGAAGGAGGCTTTGATATTGGCCAAAAGGAGGCCAAAAAGTTCCAAGTGAAGGTAAAGGGCCTGGGTATCTCCGGGCCTCATATATGAACCTGATGTAACAAAGAGATACAGTCTTTATTATAAAGGCTTTTCCGGGATGAGTGTCACTTCCTGTCATGCAATGTAATTGTGGTGACAAAAACATAATGCTTGATCCTTAATTTTAAAACCAACAGCTTAGTTGATGTGGAAGACACGGCTGTCTCCACCACAGCCATTTCCTCCTCCCTTCAGCACTTAAGGCGGGGCTTTCTTCCTCCTCCAGGAGCAGTCAGGCCCCTCCTGGGAAGCTGGGCTCCCCCAGAGCCCTGAGCTGTGTGTTCAGCCGCCTAGGCCAGCTGTGATGGTCTCATGCCGCTTACTTGGTGTGGGGTTTCACCATGGGTGTACAACAAACTATTCCCAACAGGTGTTAAGGAAAGTGTGCTGCAGAGTCCTAGAAAGGTTTTCTCATTTGTGATGAGACACATAGGGTAGAGGGTTGGTCTATTCCACCTCTTTGTGCGCGTGACAGTTTGAATGGCGGCAGCCATCCCAGCACTGTTAAGGGGATGCCAAAAGAAAACAGAGAAGGTGAACCAGGGCCCTGAAAATATGGAGACTTTCAATCAAACCACCATTGCCTCTTACCCGCGTATTTCCTTTCTAGGGTACATTGGTGCTTGTGTAGCTCATGCCACTGTAATACTCCCTTCTATTGTCATAGACAAAGCATTCTCAGAGGGATGTTAGGAGGGCGGAAGTAAGGAGGTAAGGGTGTAAAAGTGGGACACGGTAAGGCGATCAAGGAGGCAGAAGCCAGACCCAGGAGTGTGGACCGTACTTGCCAAACAGTGGGGGGGGGGGTCACTGATGGTTTTTGAGCAGGACAATGACACAACCAGAGCCGGACTTCACAGGATTAATTTAGAAGGTGTGTGTGGGAAGCACTGAAGAGAAGGCTCGGAACATTTCAGCACTGGGAAGGCATTGTGGAATATTCATAAAAACTGGTGTATCGCTCAGCATAAATAATTTTTAAACACAAAGTAAAATACAGTATGTGTTGCCATGGAAGTGACAAAGCCTCGGAGAGGTAATGACAAGCACCAGCGATGGTGCCATTGTAATTTAAATTAGTATAAAGTAGTCTAGAATTTAAGCACGCTTTCAGGCAGAGTATTTTGAATACACGAGGAAATGATTATGGTTATTTTATAGTTCTTGCTAAGAAAGTAACAAAAGAGGTTTTTGCACATTAGACCTATAAAGCTAAACAAGACCAAGTTCATTCAATCGAAAAGCTGACTGGCGTTTGAAAGAGTGAACGAGTCGACCAGTAATAAAGATCCACTGCGTAACACAGTTGCGGTGGTAGTTTTGGCAACTGCCATGGTTGTGGTCCTTCTGATAATGCGACAACAGCGGAAATGCATTGACCTCGAGTGAGTGCTACGCCCTGTGTTCACAGAGTGCCACGCAGCTTCTCTCTGTCCCTCATTCTCGTTCATATTCGCTAGGGAACAGGAGGTGACATAAGGTAACAGACACATCACTGCCGAATTCAGAGAAACACCAGTAGGTGAGGAACAAAGCTATCACATACTTAAATCCTAATTATGCCCAGATTTTCAAAAGTAGGAATTAATAAAGAGTTTGAAAAGTATGGTGGGTATATGGGTGTGTATCTAAAGGAGATAAACATCCCAGAGTTTAAATTTTGAAAGAAGTTTTGAACCATTACATAACATGAAATGACTGCATATAAAATGGAGAGGTTATGAAAGATTAAAAAAAAAGTTTCTTAAACTGAGTGTACATATTACATGTTATATTAAGTCAACGTATTGTGGGGTGGGGAGTGAATGGAGAAGAACAAACACACCAGAGAATCAAACGTCTTTGAACACAACTTAGGACGGCAACGTCCCAAACTTGACCGTGGGGTCCTGACAAGGCATTTCACATTTCTGAGGTTCACGCAAACGCCATTTCCAGTGTAGACTGCAGCGTGTGCGTCCATGTCTTCCCCCTCACTGGACAGCAATAAGTGAAGTGAAAAAAATTAAACATGGAGACAGAAACGCCATCAATTCTGAGGGATGTGGGTGCCTGTAGTCCATCACCACAAACCTTAAGCGATATTGCAAAAGCTATGGTTCTCTGGGCCCTGGGCCCTGAGTTTCTGAGTCAGTGGCTTTGAAGGGAGGACAAGCTGAGAATCTGCATTTTCCAAAGTCCCCAGGCAAAGCTGACGCGGCTGTTTCCTCACACGGAGCGAGGTACACACGCGGAGGACCCTAGCAGGGCATCTCTCCAAATAACCAGTGGTCCCCTTCGAACTCCTTCCAGGCTTCCGCAGCCACACTTCTCAGAGAAGCTGTCTGAAAACAGTGTCTGTATGTCCTGACCTCTCACTCCCTCCTCAGGCCCCTTCAGTTTGCGTCTGCTCCAGGCTCACTTCAGAAGCTGAGGGTTAGGGGAGCCAACCCCCTCCTACATCCAGGTAGACCTCCCCATGCACCCCTCGCTGACAGGCCTCCACTCTGGCCTTTGGTAACAGTTCACTTTCTCAGTTTACTTTCAGACGTGAGTGCATTTACTTGTCCGCAGACTCCTTTGTTGGCCCAAGCTTCTCACCGGTTTCCACGCTCCAGCTAGATTTATCTCCTGAAACTTCCAACAAGATCTGTGAATGCCCTGTTTGTATTCCTTAAATTTCTTCTCACTTCTCTTAGGGTTTCTTCTATGTGGACTTCATTCACACGACCACTGTAGTTACTTGCTCGTTCTCCTTCACACTGAGGCTTAAAAGCCTCTCCCTGCAGAGAGCCGTCTTAGCCCATGACGCTTTCTAAGAGCACCTTGAACTTTGTATGCGTTTATCAGGGCTGCTGGGACAAATGCCACAGACTGGAGGACTTAAATGGTGGACATTTATTTTCTCACAATTCTGGAGGCTACAAGTCCAGCAGAGTTGGTCTCTTCTGCTGCCTCTCCCCTTGGCTAGTGGTGGCCACCTTCTCGCTGTTCCCACATGGCCTTGACTCTGTGCCAGCTCATCCCCGGTCTCCTAATCTCCTGCTTGTACAAAGAACCAATCAGACCGGATGTGGGCCTACCCTAAAAGCCTCCTTTGAACTGAATTGCCACTTTAAAGGCCCTATCTCCAAATAAATCACATTCTGAGGTTCCAGCTATTAGGGCTTCAACAGATGAATTTGGGGAGAACGCAATGAGCCCATGACGAACTTCCACATGGCAGCTCTTAACTAGAATTGCCATTAGGTTATTGTTTCACTACCCAGTCTTCTCTGATATGGTGCTCGACGCTGACTCTGAAGCACGGGCCACAGTGTCTCCCCATAGAAGTGTCAAGGTCAGCTCTTTCCCTATTGAATGATGGGCTCATGGTCAGGAGAATCAGGGATACAACATACTTGGAGCCAGCTTTCTCTGCACTTGGCAGAAGGTTCCCAAACACACACACAGTAAACACAATGCCTGTGACCTGATCCACGGGGCTTCACAGTGAGCTGCCCTATCCTGTACACTGGGGCTCAGTGCATGTGACAGAGGCCGTTCCAAGGCAGAGGAGTGAAAAGAGTCAAAGGGAAAGTGTTCAGCATCTAAAACTGCCCTTAACAGCTGTGTGAAGTGGATGACAGGGCTGCAGTTCACTCACCTGCTCAACCAGCTAAAAACAAAGAATACAAACAATCAATATCCAATCTCCTGCTTCAAGTTCCCATCATTGAATCCAATGATGGCCAAGCAAACACGGGTATGGAACTCTAGGCCAATCTATCCCTTCTTTCTGTGCACCCTGCCTTCTGCTCTTGGTCAGGTTGAACGAGATGCGTCCTGATGCACAGGCTGCTGTCGCAGACCAGACCTTGGAGAGCAGTTATGGAAAAGAAGCTCAATACAAGGTCCCACCTATTGTAAAACACATGCACTGCTCTTTGGAGGGGGTGGGGGAAATGTTTACAGAGAATATATAAAAGTAACCATGTTGTCATTCAAGAAATAGCTAGTTAACACCTTTTTCCACATGTACAATTTTCTACACATATGTTAAAATACGTATGCACTTTATGCTAATGTACATAGTACACAAAAATGCAAACACGCTACCTACTGATTTCTTTTTTAGTCTTTTAGCACTGTTGCAATCCTTCTAATTTTGAGAAACTCCAGCTTTTAGATTTCACTTCTTATAGCTATCTCTTTTATCCACATAGAATTGGTTTAATTGGCTATAATTTGAGAATATAATTATGTTTCCTTTCTTTTTTTCTTCTTTCAAATGAAAAAAGCATTATTCATTAAAAAGTTCAAGTGATTCAATAAATCTTTGGGTAAAATGATTTAGTGATCCATTCTCACTTCTCTCCCCACACCCTAAACCCACACCTCAGAGGTTGGTACAGTTCACATTTTTCATGTACATTTCTAGACATTCTTTCTTTTATGTATCATTAGTGGTTTAGTTATATCTTTTTTAATCAAATTTGATCAATAAACTATACCACCACTTGCTTTCTCGTACTTAACATTTGCTTGGAGGTCATTTTGTGCCACCAAAATAACATCGTTTTTCTTTAAAGTTACATAATATGCCAGGGTATGAATCTTCCATAATTGCACTTAACTATGCAGCCCTAGCTTGGTTTTCATTTTGTTTCTAATTTTTCTTCTTTTGCAAGAAGTAATATTGCAGTAAATATTCCTGTGCACGCTTCATTTTACACAAGAGTCGTGACGTTTGCAGGACTAAATTCTAAAATTTAAATTATAAATTAAATTTTGATAGGGACTTCCAAACTGGTTCTAGAAAGCTTATATCAATCTACATTTTCACCAACAGTGAATAAGAGTAATCTGTTTTTCACATCATCCCCGACAGCATATTTAAAATTCTCCATTTGTTTCCTCAACCAATGGACAAGCAATGGTATCCAGTTTTAAGAATTTACATTGCCACACTCTCCTGTGTTCGAGCAATGTCCATGACAGTTTAGGTTTTCCTACCTGGCACTGCTTCGTGCTGAGGTACCCACTTGTGGGTGCCTGCGCGGGCCAGTCCTAATTTTCCTGCCTGTCTCTCCAGTTCGGGAAGGAGCAATTTGCCCTGTGACCTCACTTCTCTTACGGATCTAAGAAGTGTTGACCTTTCCTTTTGTTCAGTTTTTTACTTTTTAGGACAGGGTGGTGATTTCAAAACTCCTTATGTGCCAGACAGGAAACTGGGAGTTCTACACCTTTTTGTGTTTTAAAGCCGACTGTACTTTACAGAGAAAGAAGAAAAATACAATGCTTTACTATTTAAATACCATGCTTTCAAATTTCTGTAGGGCATTAACAATCCTTATACAGATTAAAACTAAAAGGTGATTTTATTCCTCTTCACTTTTTTTCTCAAGCCTTAATTCATTCTTAGGCTTTATGTTACTGGCGCGATTATTATATAGGTCAGCCCCACTTTTTTGAACACAGGAAAGGAAGACTGCACTATTCTATATAGTTAATTACATCGTATCCTTACTCTGCTTTAAAATGTTACCAGGAAGACTAAATCAAGTATCCACAGGTACTCTATAATTATATCCAGACACCAATTGTCTGTCCATCAGATAAATGCGCTTCTAATTAGATGTAGAGAAAAGAAAACAGAAAATGCACACCAATCTATTTTGCATTTACTGAAATTTTCTCATGTCTGTTTGGAACATACCATTGTTCTGTAAATGAGCACCCATCTGTTATAGGAGGAAGATAATGGAAGCCACTGCTCTTTCGTTCCTATTTTCCCATTAGGCCAAACAAGGAAAGGAAATGAGTTCTAGGCTATACTTTTGATTTATTGCATAACTGAACACACTTACACAGAGAAAAGTGCTATTTTAATTTTACACACTTCAATAAACACACATACATATGTTCAACCTTTAGATGTAGTCATAAAAGTGACTAACTGTGAGGATTCTGGAAATAGAGCGAAAACATTCATTAAAGTTTCACTTTCATTAGTATTGCGCAGAATCCTACTACCCCAAATTAGGGATAGGTTTCCAGTATTTTTTAAAGTACACATTCTTGAATGTAGCCTTCCAAAACTATTTACCTATTACCTTATATTATCTTGTCACCCTATAATATGCTCATGCTTGTCATGCCGGAACAATAAATACGGATTTCAAATCCTCTTAGTAGCCCTGCCAGGTTGCATGAATGCCTGCAATAGTCTTTCCTTGTAGTCAGGTCTTTTGATGTTGCTATCTCTAAGATTTCAAAATAGATCAAACAATTTTTTTCATGAATGCTTTTCTTCAGGAAGTTCTGATTCTCACCATCACAGAATTTTTTGAAGCACATTATCATATAATTTATCTCACATAGTTCAGCTAAGTCATGCATTTTGAAGGATAATTCCCATATCAGCTTCTCCTACCACCTCTCACCAAAGTACCAAGATATATTTAGGATGGGTCTCTTTAAATATACTAAATGCCCATTAGTGAGGTTTTGAAATTTTGAAGTTTTAATTCTTTCTTCTTCTTTAGACTTAGTGTGGTTTTCTTCTCTTCTTTCCTCAATGTCTGATCATTCTCTACCTAACATTGCTTTTCCATCCCTGTATTACCTACCATGACTATTGTGAAGCTCTTGTTCATTTTTTCAGTGACTTGTCTATTTGTTCATCATATTTATTTATTTATTTATTTTCACATATGAGTGTCCCAATATAATACCAATTATATTTATTTTCTATTGTACCCAGAAGGTTCCTAAGTGCCTCCGTTATACTTGCTATTTATTTATGTGAAAAAATAACATTTTCTAATTCCAAGTCATTCCCTCTACACTAATGAAAAGTCTGCTTGGATATGATCTTTGTAGAATGCTGTGTACATTGAAAACTCTACTTACTTGCATTGGAGTCTCAAAAACAATTCATGAGAAATAATTTCTGGAATAATATATGCGTATACTACACCAATACATATATATCACTTTCTATTTCTACTCATTAACTTGTAAAATGGTCACTCTAGTTGCTGGGCAGACGAAAGAACTGGAGGTGGGAGGAGACCAAGTCCATTGCTGACGGCACTGGAGTTGGAAGTGACGCACATTTGGGTGATGTATGTGTGGGAGTAAAAAACCGGGATCACTGCATTAAAACAATGTAACTAGAACTACAAGACTTAGTGATGGACTGAACGAGGGCTGAAGGAAACACGATAATGTGAAGAATCTCTCTGGTTGCCTTTTACTAAAATGTGGGGAAAGGAAAGGAGAGCAGGTGGGTGAGAGATCGAGGTTGCATTCTGCACACCTCACGCTTGAGGCACATGTTACAGAACCAATTGGATATGTCAAGTTGGGAGTGATATAGAAGACTGAAGATTTTAAAAGAGAAATTCAGGCAGGATTTATAAACCTGGAAATTATTAGGAAATAGATGACACAGAAAAATAAAAATAATTGCTAAAATGTATTGAATGCTAAGGCACTGTGTTAAGTGTTTCCAATGTGTTATGGCCATTAATATTCCAAACACCCTTTAACTGAAACATTATTTTCAACTCCATTTTACAGGTGATGAATCTGAGCCACAAAGAAGTTAAGCAGCTTGCCAAATGAAGATCATAAAACCTGTAAGTGACCGTTGGACTTCAAAACCTTGCATTTCGCCTCAAGACTGCACTCATAACCACTTACGATAGACTATGAGTGGGAAGAAAACAACACAAGACTTACTGCTAAGTAACTTGGCTTTTAGAAGAGAGGTAAATAAAAATAATGAGTTAGAGAATTCCTGACCAGAAATGTAAGTAGAAAACCGCAACAATGTGTCATGTAAACCAAGAAAAAGAACCTTCAAAAAGGAGGAAATTGTTCAAGTACTGCTGGGGGACAGGGGGAAATGAGGGCCATATGTGGGACCTGCAGTTAGGAGATCCAGAATGTTCTTAGCAAGCCTGGGGTAAACCAAAGAGACAGAGGAAATTAAAGACATTTAAAAGCAGACACTCCAAATAGGTCTGTAATGGGGCGGCCGGATGCCTCAGTTGGTTAGAGCATGAGCTCTGAACAACAGGGTTGCCGGTTCAGTTCCCACATGGGATGGTGAGCTGCGCCCTCCACAACTAGATTGAGAGCAATGACTTGACTTGGAGCTGAGCTGTGCCCACCCCCACAACTAGATTGAAAAAACAATGACTTGTGGAGCTGATGGGTCGTGGAGGGGCACTATTCCCCAATATTCCCCAATTTAAAAAAAATACTGTTGAAAAAATAGGTCTGTACAAAAAATGTTTAATGTAATCTAATGCTAAGGAAGGCAAGCAATAGGATGAATCATTGAAACATGAATGCATGTCAAATGAAATTAATTTTATGGAACACTATGAATTTGAATAAGTATATTTTGGATGAGCTAAAGGAAGACTAATGCCCATTAAAATAGAAAAATATAACACAAATTTGTAAAAACTAAATAAAATGACATCTAGTTAACAACAACAAAATTGAGGTTCTCTATGATATATATGTTACCTGAGAGAGAGAAAGAGAGAGAGTATATAGTAGACTTACTATTTTTCAGGTAAAGAACTTACATTTATTAATGCATTTCATCTTCATAGCAATTCACAAGACAGCTACTTTTTTTATAATTTCCATTTAAAAGACCAAAAATCTGAGGAATGAACATGGTCAATGATTACACAGCTAGTAAGTGACAGGTGGCATTTTATCCCTGGGGTCTGATGGCACAGTCCATGCTCTGAACAATTACACCTCTCTTTTCTCGTTTCTCCATGCTTCCCCTCCTCATTCTCCTGAACCACTCCATCCTCCTACTTATTAATCATATTATTCACTCAAGCTTGAAATAATGGCACTAGAGTAGGTTGTAGAAGAAGAAAGATCAGGATCTGTCCTGACTCTGCGCTGTAACGAGATAAATACTGTGACAGTTAGGAGTCAGTTTTCTCACCTGTAATGAGAATGTAATGCCAACTTCTTCATGATGTTTTTATTAGTTTCCTGTGGCTGCTATAACAAGTTACCACAAAATGGGTGGGCTTAAAACAATACAAATGGATTATCTTACAGCTCTGGTGGTCAGAAGTCCAAAATGGGTTTCACTGGGCTCAAAACCAAGGGATCAGCTGGGCTGCCCTCCTCCTGGAGGCTGTAGGGGAGAATGTATTTCCTTGTCTTTTCCTGCTTCCACTTGCTGCCTGCAGTCCTTGGTTCCTGCCCCCTTCCTCCATCTTCAAAGCCAACAAGGACTGGTCATGTCTCTCCCATGCTACGTGACTCTGTTATTAACTCTTCCTCTTTCCCTTATATAAAGACTCCTTTGATTCCATTGGGCCCAACCATATCATCCAGTCTAATCTTCCCATCTCAAGATACTTAATTTAAACATGTCTGCAGATTTCCTTTTGCCATGTAACCTAACATATTCACGGGTTCCAGGAATTAGAGTGTAGACATCTTGGGGGACATTATTCTATTCCACCCACTGCAGTATTGTTGGGCAGCTTATAAGAGGAAATGTGTATAAAATGGTTAACATAATGTTATGACAAGATGATTCCATTTTTTTTCTTATTCTCTCCTCCACATCCTCCGCCTATTCCATTTTATGGGACTACATATATTTTAAATTAATTTTTTGCATCTTTCATTTGAAGATATAATCTGATTCTTATTTACTGCATTTTCCCTCCCTCTCATACTTTTTTCTACCCTTTCCCTTTCGATATTTATCTTAGCATGTTAGAGTTTTACAAAGAGTAAGCCTGTTTGATAGTCGATTTCTGCCTACTATTCCCTCATGGTTGACCATTTGCATCTCCTTGCTCTATTCTTACCTCATCTGCCTGCTCTATTCACCTTCGCTCTGCCACCTCTTAGGATGCATCATTCATAAACCATTTCTCGAATGTTTTGATAATTATGTTACCTCCAGATGAGCAGTTTTTCTCTTGAGATGCTAAATACATTGACATTTCAGAATACCTCCTTGCTTCTCTGTTTTAAGGGAAATGTTTTATGGTAGGTTTTCATGTTCTAAAGTTTTCCTCATGTGTTTGAAGACCTGTTAATGGAGAGAGGATTTTATCACTCTGTACCTGAGCCATACAGCAAAGTAGGACTTTATCAAGTATCTACTGAGCAAGATCAACACAATTACCATAAATAAGCTAAAGCACACAATGACATTAATGCGAAATTGAATTTTGGAAGTGCGCGCAGAGAACAGAGAAAAACATGAAGATGAACAATTGCTTAAGGCATTTGATCAATCTAGAATGCCAGAGTGGATTGTTTGAAGTTGAAAACAAATGTTTTTAGGCAAGAATTGCCGTGATGAATAGTTTTTTATTCAATTCATTAAACGATGTGCTTTGAATCACTTAATTTAATATTGCTTTCATGGATGAAAAGGAAGAGGGTTCCGTGCACCTAACCAACTGCATCCCTTCTGATTAGTTGTTAACTGATAATAGTAATAATTGGATATGCTACAGCTAAATATATTATAGAGGCATGTATTAAAAATGTTTTAAAGGACGAATAATACATTATTATGTTGTATAATAAAGTCTATGTCTAAATAATGCCAAGAATCCAGAAGAAACCAGAAAATGTCCAATAAATATTTACTGACTGTTGAATAACTACTTGGAAATATCCAGTTAATGTATTATTTTTCCATTTTATCTCACTATTTGTCATTATAGAAACTCACTTCCCAGAAAATTAGTTGTTTTTATCATGTGTATTTGCCATTTGTACCTAGATGATATTCCACCAGACAGAATCCTACAGTTACCCCCATGAAAATGAGTATTTTCTTAATAAAGAGGGAGGTCTTCAACCCTCTATTAGCAGTGGAGGGATATCAATGATAGTCAAATTACATATGTGCTTTGCATAGTATTATACATAAATAAAATTAGGGTAAAATTGATCGTATTTCACAAGAATCCAAAAGCCTCACTGCCATTCATTTGGAAGGCCCTGAATTAAATCGTCGTGGACCAAAATGGTTTTAGTAATATGGAATTAAAGTTCAGATGTTCTACTTGAAGCCTGATTCTTATAGATTGGAGCATCTTTCACTTGGACCAAATCAAGCTAGCCAAGACTGGGCCATACAAAATAAATTTACAACAGCAATGTAGGGTTCTAATATCTAGTTCACTGTAAAATATAATGAGATAGAAACTTCAAATATATGATTTAGATGAACACATCCAGCTGAACTTTAGAACATATGGTTTGCCAAAAAATGAAGAAAAAAAAAAAATGCTGCCTTATGAGATGCTGAGGTCTGATAGGAGGTGTTAAAAAATAAGGAGAAAATTGGGGTACTCTGAAGTCACAGAAGACAGTCAGGAAGAATGAACTGACTCCCTCATTGGAGGGAGTTCTGAAAGAGTAATGAATATTAAAACTCCCGGATGCTTCTTTGCCACATAGTCGACGTCTGGAAGGGGTTTTGGCAATATGAGGGGAAAGTATGGAGGAAATGCCTACCGCATCTCACCCCTGGACTTAGATGATGGTGTCCCTGCAACAAGATACAGATGCTTTGAGAGAATATGGCAATGATCTCAACACCATCCAGGCTCAAGGCTGTAACACTGACTTATGAACAGGTAATGGACCAAGACTCTACAGGAAGTGACAGTGACGGCTGGCTATACCTCAGGGCTCTGAGACCAAGAAATCAAATTTAAAATGTACAGAAAAAATCGCTGCCAGTGAGATGCATTAGAAATTCCCTGGACCTTGAAGAGATAGCAGGCACAGACAACAGTTCCAGTGACTCTTGCCATGAGACCTGCTATGGAATGATGGAGACTTTTTGTTATCTGGAGTCATGATAGCACTTTTACAAGTATAACCTGGAGAATTCTGATGGCAAATACATTGACAGCACTATGTATGCAAGCACTATTCAAAAGTATATCTTTTACATCATGCAAATGACTTGACATTGTCTAATTTAACACAACAATCATACAAAAAGAATACTTCTATAGGTGAGAAAACTGAAGCACGGACAGGTCAAGTCTTTCATAAAAATTTACTAAGCCAAGAGTTAAGCAGGAATTCAAGCCTAATGTGTCTGATTTTATCACTTTTCTATTAAACACACCAATTTAAAAAACACTTAGATGTTTTTGAGATAAATATACAGCAAAACGTTTTCAAAAGTCCTATAGTTCTTGAGAATATATAGCACTAATAAATAAATGTACAATAACTCTTAGTTTCAATGTTAATCACAAAAATTAGAGATCATTTCCTTCTCTAATCAAGGTTAATATTTTCTGTCTCATTTGTAATTGAAAAGAATAAAATATGTTCAGTTTCTTTCCTCTGGTCTTGGCAAAACTTAATCCCCAATAAGATGTAAGATGACATGTTGCATAGGTGTGAATTCTATAATGAATTCTATTATACATATAAAATCATGCAAAAAGAGGACTTGAGTCATAAAGAGTATATATACACAGATGATAGATAAATAGATAGATAGATAGATAGATAGATAGATAGATAGATAGATAGATAGATATAGACAGACAGACAGACAGACAGACAGACAGATACATAGACTACCATATATGTATCTAGTTGGGGGAGGAGGGTTGAAGAGGGATACAGGACTATAAAAGGGTATTCTATCCTTTTCTTTTGGTGTGTGTGAATTTATTCTTCTTCTGATTGGATAGAAATGAGTCATAAAGTTCCTTTCACCTTGTCTCTACTCCTCTTTTTTCCCTAATTTCTTTAAATTTAACATGTATCTTCACCCTCCTGTTTCCCCATCCTTCTTTCCTTCCTGAAGAGGGCGGACACAGAGTTAGCAGAGCTGGAGGAGATTGTATATGTTGCCATTCGTTGTTTTTCCTCTTCAAGTCTTGATGAAGACAAATGGTGATTTGTTAGAATTGTTAATTAGTATATTCATTGTAACATTGTAACACTTTTAAAATGTTGAGAATTATTACTGTAGTTTACCTTTTTTTCTTCATTCTTTCATATATTTTTGGATGAAATACCTACTGAAATATGTAAAATGCTAGTGTTTGGCAACTTTATATTTTATATAAACAAATTTTTATTCTAACATTCATTGACTTCAATGATTTAATTTCATTAAAGTAATAGTTACAGGACATCCAAATAAAGGTATTGACTTAAATAGAGTTTTACAAATTAAAGGACAATCGTCAATTGACATAAAATTGAGTAATTTGTTAATTCTTGGAAATCAACTGTTTAAGTTAATGAGTTGTGAAACTGTATTAGAGTTGTCTTGCTCATCATAAATGAATTCTTCTGGTATCTGTTAAGGCGTAGGAAGAAGGCAATTACAAAACTCTTTCCAATATGATCTAGTAAACCAAGGATTGCTTTTCCTTTCTAGCCCACTTAATTTGTATGTTTAAGAAAACTATTTATAGAGAGGCTGAAGTACATTGGGAAAATCCATACTTTACAAGGTTGGTATTTTCCAGCATTTTCTTTAGTTGATGATTTATAAGGTGCCAGAAGCACTAATGGAATCTTTAACTCTCTGTCATGTCTCTATTTTCTCTAATTATCTACATTTTAATTATGAGCAAGTCTTATACAAATTAAATAATGCTTCTGGAAATTTTACAGAAGTATTCTAAACTGAATTACGGTATCAGGGAGTTCATTCTAGTCCATCTGATGGAGTAGAAACTGTGAAAAATAATCACTAAATTTAATGGCTATTCACATTTAAATCATTATATCTCACAGAACTTACTGAAAAGATGATATAGAATAAAATTTCAAATTTAAAAATCTACTAAACAATGTTAAAGAATTCAAGCACAGTACTTAATTTGAAATGTCTTATAATTACTAAGAAAAGTGCTGAAACAAGATAAAACTGTCATTTATTACAGCTGAACAATACAAGTATTTTATAATGCCAATATTTAAACTAAGCAATAGGATACATTATTCAAAAAAAAAAAAACCACAGCAGCAATATAAAAGTAGGTATAATACTGTATCAAATTGCACACATTAAATTTGACATCATTCTTATATGTTTTATAATTGTCAGGATAATTTCATAATAAAAACAAATTATTCGGGGGCACGGGGGATGAATTGGAAGTCCTGAGGTCACTCAGTTCAATAAAACACTAAGTAAAACAGTATTTTGAGCAATAAAAGATACCCTTACTCATCAAATACTTAATGCTTTAATAATTAATTACTGTGACATAATTAGTTTAGAAACGAAAGAAAGTGATGATTAAAATACACTGCTGACTTAGCCCAATGTAGTCATATCTATTTTCAGTATTTTGAGTGGGTAGTTACAATTATGAGGGACAAGAAAGGCATTTTGGTTAAACAGAAAAGAGAAAGACATACATGGAGATAGCCGACTCTTCCTCTTGCCCCGAGTTTGAACATCTGTGTTCTGTAAGTAAAAAGGACCACTCCATGGGCAGGAAGAGGCAAATGGCATCCTTATACAACATTCTCTGATGACTTTCACTCTAGATTATTTTATTTTTGTGAATGTGACCGAACAGTTTCAGATTGGTAATAAGAAAATATGGATGATAATGGTTGTTAGGATAATGATCATATAAAATGGTGGTTGTGATAATGATAATATAAAATTTCCAGAACATTCTCTTGTAAAGTAGAGGGAGGGTACTTAACAACTTTACCAAGGCTCATACTAATGCATGATTGCAAGCTTGGTATATCTCCATCTAACCTACGAGCAGGTATAGGCTCAATGAGGTTAAATCATTTATGTAAAGGCGCGCTGCCAGGAGATGACCAGACCTGGAAATACTCAACCATTACCTGCCAGTGCCAACCCAGATTTCATCATTTCACAGCTGTCTTTTTCGAGTTCTGTCTCTACCCTTAAGGCGTTCGCTAACAGTTGACCAGTGAGCCAGCGGTGGCATTGCGTTGCCCTGGGCTCTCCAGTTTCCCCACTGTGTGACATCTTTGTAATCAGTGGGTTCCCAATCCTGTCTTGCATCAGAATCACAGAAGCTTTTTAGAATTAAAATCCCTGTGTCTCATTTTCAGAGATTCTGATGCAGTAGATTTAGTGTATTTTCTTTGAACTCTCAAAACTTTGGATGACAGATTTTTTTTTTCTTTTTTACCTATGGAATAAATAATTAGATCTTTTCCAAACTACAAATTCTGTTATTTCATAGGCAGCTCCAAAGTGCTTCTCTTCTCATCTTTTCCTTATTTTCTTTACTCTTTCTTGTGCTCTTCTTAAATCTTGAGGGAAAAAAATCAGCCCTGGCATCAGAAGACAGCACTCACTTACGTTGCTAGTTAAGAAAACTTAGAGCGTCAACAAAATACCAGATTATTATTGTTTCACTGGATAAATAAGCATGTGTCATCAGCACCTCTTTTGATTATAATACTTTGTTTAAAGGTTTCCTACTTATGACTAAGTGGTCCATTCTCCTTTTTTTAGTTCCTCATTTCCATAATCTTGCAGTTGCTTTGATTTCTAGTTCTGAATTCCACCGCCAAGTAACTATCTGATCAACAATTGGCCAGCAAGTTCACTGGGTGCCAGGTCATATAGTAGCATATATTTAACTTGATTAAAAAAACAAACAAACAACAACAACAACAACAAAAACACAGTTTCCATAGTCTCTGTACCATTTTGTATTCCTACAAGCAATGGATGAGAGTATTTTTAATTGCATAGCATTCTCACTAGCAATTGATATTTTCATTACTTTTAAAAATTTTAACCATTTTAATAGATTTGTAGTGTATCACATTGTAGTTTAATTTGCATTTCCCTGCGGAATAATGTGTTGAACATTTTTAATGTTCTAAATCTCCATTTGTATATCCTTGGGGAAGTGTCTGTTTAGAACTTTTGTCCTGTTTAAAAATAGGCTAATTTTAAGTTGGGTTTTTGTTTTCTTTTCTTTTCTTCTTGTTTTCAGTTTTGAGAGTTCTGTATACAAAAGATACAAGTCCTTTGTCAGAAATTTGATTTGCCAACAGTTTTTCCTAATCTGGGGCTTGTCTTTTCATGCTCTTAACACTATCTTCACAAGGAAAATTTTAAAATTTTGATAATGTCAAATTTAACTTTTTTTTTTTCCTTTTATGGACTATGCTTTTGGTGTAGTATCCAAAATCTCTTTGCACAACTCAAGCTCACAAAAATTTTCTGCTAAGAAGTTCAAAAGTTTTATACTTTACAGTTAGGTCTATGATTTATTTTTACTTAATTTTTATACAAGGTGTTAGGTTTAGGTTATGGTTCATTCTTTTGAATAAGGATGTAAAATTATTTCAATTTCAAAATTATCCTTTTTCATTGAATTGTCTTTTAACTTTCATCAAAAATCAGTTCACTATACTTGGGTTGGTTTATCTCTAGATTCTTTATACTGTCCCATTGACAGCCCACTTGTTCATCGAAACCACACTTTTTTGATGACTGCTGCTTTACAGAAAATCTTGACTAAGATAGTATTCTCCCCCAACTGTGTTCTTTTTCAGAATTGTTTTGCCAATTCCTCTCTTTCCACATGTGATCCCGTCCCATTTTGAATACATCAGGTCTCCCTTCCTCACCTGGGCTATCCTCCCTTGCTATGCACAGGGCCATTATTGAAGAGCTGTAGGTTGTACTTATGTAAATGATGGCTGTCATTGTGACCCAGAAGCACAGATTCACTAAAAGACTGAGGGTTAAAAAAAAAATGACAACAGAAAGATTGCCCTCCCCCAACACTTACCACCACATTACTAAAGGCCTTTTATACCAGTTCTATTTACACAGTGCATCATGGCTGACTACCAAGAAAAAGTACATCATGTCTGACTACCAAGGGACCCTAAAAGGTGAAAAATCACACTTTGAAGAGACGGGGCAAGCATCAGAACCAGACTCATATATAGCAAGGATGTTGGAATTATAAGTTTGGGAATTGAAAAAAAAAAACAAAACTATGACTAATATGACAAGGGCTCTGATGAGTAGGCAGTATATAGGAACAGATGGGCAATGTCAGCAGAGAGATGAAATCCTAAGAAGGAACCAAAAAGACATGCTAGAAATAAAAAATATTATAACAGAAATGAAGAATGCCTTTGATGGACTTATTGGTAGATTGTATGTGACTCTCTGAGCTTGTGAATATTTCAATAGAAACTTTCAGACCAGAAAAGGAAAGAGAATAAAGACTAAAGGGAAAAAAAAACAAGAATATCCAAGAACTATGGGACAACTACAAAAGGTACAACATACGTATAATGGGAATACCAGAGGAGAAGACAGAGAGAAAAGAACAGAAGAATATTTCAAACAACAATGATTCAAACAACATATTTAAAACAACATATTCAGCAATGATTGAAAATGTCCCCCAAATTAATGTTAGACACAAAACCACAGATCCATGAGGTTCAGCCAACACCAAACAGGATAAATCCCCCCAAAAAACTGAACCTAGTCATATCATGTTCAAACTACAGAAAATTGAAGACAAATAAAACAATCTGAAAGAAACTAGAGGGGGAAAAAACACCTTACCTATAGACCAAAGATAAAAATTACACCAACTTTTCCTTAGAAACCATGCAAACAAGAAGAGTAGTGTGAATATTTAAAGTATTGGTGGGGAGGAGGGGTGGGAAACACCAGTCAAGAATTCTGTCCTCTGTAAAATAATTCTTCAGAATTCAGAGAGAAATACTTTCTCAGACAAACAAAAATTGAAAGAGTTAGTTGCCAATAGACATATTGAAAGAATTCTTTAGAAAGAACATGATATAGATCAGAAATTCAAATCTTTGGAAAGAAAGGAAAAGCAAAGAAGGAATGAATGAAAGCAAAATAAAGTGTATTTCACTTCTTCTAAATTGGCAGATGATCTATCCAACAGTATTCAAAATAGTAATATCAAGAATGTGTTTGTGTACACACACATATGCACGCACACACACTTATATATAAGGGTCAGGAGGAAGGACTTAGGAATATTTGTTCATTATAAGGTACTTGCAACTACACATGAAGCAGTATAGTGCTATTTGAAAGTGAACTAGAATTAGTTGTAAATGTATATTGCAAATTCTAGGGCAACCACTAAAAAAGTTTTTTTAAGTAATATGATGGGTGTGTTAAGAGAAGAGAGAAAACACTCAGTTAAAACCACAAAAGGCAGAAAAAGAATAGAAGACAAAACTAAGAACAATGAACAAGAGCGAAAAATAGAACACCAGTAACAAAC
Source organism: Rhinolophus sinicus (assembly GCF_057876585.1). Lineage (NCBI taxonomy): Eukaryota > Metazoa > Chordata > Mammalia > Chiroptera > Rhinolophidae > Rhinolophus > Rhinolophus sinicus. Next base: position 4,326,760 of record NC_142504.1, read on the forward strand.
ATGGTAAGTGTTATTCCAACTATATCAATAATGACTTTGAATGCCAATGGTCTACACGTTCAAATCAAACAGATTGTCAGAATGGATCAAAAAACAAGACTAGTTGCATGTTATCTACAAGAAATCCACTTTAAATATAAAGATATATTTAGACAGATTAAAAATAAATCGATTAAAAAAATATATACCATGCTAACACTAAGGAAAAGAAAACAGGAGTATCTATATTAATTTCAGGCAGAGCAGATTTCAAGTTTCAGGGATAAAGAGGAACATTACATAATGATAAAGTGATCTTTTCTCAAAAAAACACAGTCCTTAATGTGTGTGTGCCTGACAACAGAGCATCAAAACATGTGAGGTAAAATCTGATAGAACTGCAAGGAGAAACAGATAAATCCAGTATTATGTTGGAGACTTCAACACCCTGCTATCAGAAATGGACAGGTCCAGCAGGCAGAAAATCAGTAAGGGCATAGTTTAACTCAACAACTCCATCAATCAACTGGATCTAATTGACGTTTACAGATTACTTCATCCAACAACAGCAGAATACATCTTTCAAGTTCACATGGAACATTCACCTACATAGACCACATTCTGGGCTATAAACATACCTTTAAAAATTTTTATAGAAAAAATGTATGTACCATCCTCCCAAACCTACTCATTCAGAGGGAAGGTATGACGTCAGACAACTAAGTTCGCAAACTCATCCTAGAAAAAGTGCTACATGCCGCACTGCTGAATATCACTACAGTCACTTTCAAAGTACTCCTTTTGGGAAGCTATGCACCAACACCAGGGCCTACTTGACCCTGCAAAGCAATTTTGGAACTCTTTTTCTGGAATGGCCATCAGAGCTGTCATTGTATTACCCTTGATGTCCTGAATGTCATCAAAATGTCTTCCTTTCAATATTTTCTTTCTCTTGGGGTAAAGAAAGAAGTCATTGGGGGCCAGATCAGGTGAGTAGGGAGGGTGTTCCAATACAGTTATTTGCTGACCGACTAAAAACTCCCTCACAGATAGTGCCATATGAGCTGGTGCATTGTCGTGATGCAAGAGCCATGAATTGTTGGCGAAAAGCTCAGGGCGTCTAACTTTTTCACACAGCCTTTTCAGAATTTCCAAATAGTAAACTTGGTTAACGGTTTGTCCAATTGGTACCAATTCACCCCTCTGATATCAAAAAAGGTTAGCAACATCATTGCAACAAGTTCACGAACTTAATTGTCACACCACACACACACACACACACACACACACATATTTTAGAAATCTGTCTTTCTCTCAAACACATGGTTCTGCTTCCCATTTTTTTTGACTCTTCTACTAACTTTCCCTTCCTAGTGTCAGTGTAGTAAGAGAAAATCTGGAGCAGTACAATCTTGAAAGCCAGGTGAAAAGGGTTTCAGGAAGGAAGGTGTGGCCAACCGTGTCCATTGCCGACAAGTGAGACTTGACCTATGGATTTGGCACTGGAGGGGGCTCTCCTGACCTTAACCAGAACAATGCCCATGGAGACATAGCTGGTTCAAAAGAGAGAGGTATGAGAATGTATTGGAAGCAAGTACATGCAACTCTTTCTAGAAGGTCTTTGCAAAGGGGAGAAGAGCAACGGGGCTGTGCTTGCAGAGGGATTTAGGTAGATCCTTTTCTATTAAATGAGGTATTCTATCTAGCATAAGCACTACCCACCCACTTTCACAGGATAAAATCTTACAAGTTTTCCTTGACTTCTTTTTTCTCATGATCCACTTATAAACCATCAATTTCCATTGACCCTCAAAACACATCACCAGTCTATCCATTCTCACTATCCCCTTGACTGTGCCAAAAATCTGAGTTGAGATCTCAATGACAAATCCTGGAACATCTCACTTGCAGGTCCCTCTTATCCCCGTCCCCCAACTAAAAGCAACCCCAGTTTCTAGCACATCAGAGGATGATAGTTCCTAACATAGCACTTAGCACATCTGATCATTTTCGTGCTTGTTTTCTGGTTTATTTTTTTCACTGTTGGTGGTTTGCAGACTTATCCAGGAGAACACACACCTGTCAAAGCAAGAACACTTGTCTATCTCGTTAATCAGCATGTCCTCTGCACTCAGAGGAGTGACTGGCACATGGAACGTGCTCAATAAACATTTTTTGAATGAACTAGTGAATAAATACAATGTAAGTGTGCAAGCATGAGCAATAAATAATATTAACATTAAAATTTACTGGACTAGCATTCAATGTAAAAATTGGTTTGTACAAAATTGACTTATTTCCATTACAGAGTTTTCCTGTATGGAAAAGTGACCCATGTCCCCATTTTTTTAGGTCTGCTTGTGAGTCCTTTATGTATATGAATACATTTTTTGCTAATTTTTAGTTATTCCTATATTAGTTATTCTTACAATTTTATTATTGAGCATGTTAATCTACTATTTATTGGTAATGACGTGTATTAAGATAAACACTTTCTTTTTTTCTTTATGTTGACCTTTTATTCACCAAAATTAAAACACTATGTCAGTCTTAATACTTTTTTGCTTATATTCTTTTAAGATAGTCTTTGTGGTCAATTATATTATTTTCTAAATAGTTATCTTATCTCTTCCTTTATTATTCTTAATTTGTTTAGATTTTTTTTTTAACTGGTCTTTTTCCATTGCCTGGAACTTTTAATGATCCATGAATTTTTATACAGTCAGTTGATTATATAGCTGATGTGACATGGACAAGATTTAAAAAATCCTTAATAATAGCTTAGAAGGGAGCCTGGTTTGACCCTGCCAGCCTCTACCCTCAGCTCGCAGTCAGCTTGTTCTAGCTTCCCCATTCATATAAGTAAACACAGCTGAGATAGTTTTATTCCCTAACTGGATTAACTAATGATTTTTTTAAATTGCTTTTGGTTTCCACATGATCACATATAAGTGTAAATTTATATTTATTGTAAATAAATGCTATTTATTTCTTACATTTTACCTGGTTGTTTTGGTCATTTGTCGCATTTGGCATTAGGTCGAATATTAGACTCCCGAACCCAGTGCAGATAGAAGACTGCTTTGCACACTCATTTGGATGAATAGGGGTCTGGCCCCTTATAGGAAGAGAAGAAGAAATTCTGTAATATTAATAAGAGTCTTTCTATGCCATAATGATGGCAGAAGGAACTATGCTAATAAAGCACGGCAGAGCAGAGGACCTAATGGGTCTTCAGTAATGTACAGATAAAAATCTTCCCAAATTAACACAGTAAATTGATGTTGTTAATGTGACTGAAAATACCTTCTCTTAAAATGGTAAATAGTCCCTATAAAATCTTGTTTATACTTAACTTACTTGCGAATATTGTTCAATCCATAAATTGTGTAAATAGCACTCTTGCTATTCAAATTATCTCAAATACTGCATTAATAGACTCTAAGTTAATAAGGCTTCACTGTATTTCAGTTATTCCATAGTTAAACCAGCAATTTTTATTAGCTTAGAATTAAAGTCATTCAATCTTAAAAGAAAAACCAAAAATAGCAAAATTAATACAATTTAAATTATAATAGGGCATCACTTTCTTGATGTTGTAGGCATCATGATAGAAATTAATCTAAAAAATCGTTACATCTTTTTGTTATATTTGTAAAATTTTCCAATTAAGTTGTTTCTCAGCAGGAAAACCTTTTCAACTGTTCAAGGTAATGAAATAAAGAAATGCTTAAAGCCATTTTTTTAACTTAACCTTTCTCATGTTCTATAAATACAGACACTAATCATAAAAAGTGGTATGATATAAGATCGTACAAAAATAAATTAAAGCCCTTAGGAATGAATAAAAAGTTTTTTTCTTAAATTATATTATTTCAGTTTTGAATATGTGTGCATGTAATTTTAAAAATATTTATTACTAATCATACTTGTAAATGAAAATATATACTCTCAGGCTTTATTTTGCTCCTATATATGCCTTTTTTGTGTTTATGAAAGTGGATTTCTGAAATAGCTGATTTCAGACCATTTGGCTGCATTTACAGCACCAAAGTGAAAGAAATTCAAGCAATGCTTCTCTACATGTGGACACAAAGGGCGTATGTATATACATTCACAGTCGGAGACTCCCAAGGAAGCAAAGGAAAATATTTGAAAAATTTGGATGAAAATGAAAATTTTCTCAAACTATTCAACCAGGTCAGGAATTTTTAACCTGGGGTCATGAATAGTCCTTATCCTCTGAATCCCTGAAGCTGTATTGAATTTTGGGTTGTGTATCTCTCTCTCTCTCTCTCTCTCTTTTTTAAAGAGATTCAGAGCTTTCATCAGAATCTGAGTGCCATCTATGACAAGGAAGTGAGAGCACTCGTTAGCTAGAAGGCATATGAGCACAACCTCTGAGTTCTCTGAGAGTCCACTTGCATAGTGGTCTGAGAAAATATATGGAAGTTTTATACAAACAGAAAAAGGAGGCATCTCTCAAACCCTATGCCAACTTTAAAAGCGTTATTGTTCAACAGTGGTTTGCTTGTTTGTTCTGTATTTTAGGAATTGCCCAATAAAAAAAAAAATTAAATTACGGCATTGTATTTATTAATACTTACAAATTTAACCAAGGAAATGTTGTGCATCCTGCGTTACACAAATGTCCAGAATGAACATTTCCTAACTATTTAAAGCTATGCATATTTTAAATGCCTCAAAAAAAAAAAAATGTTTAAAGGATCACATTTTAGCTTTCAGATTACTCTTGCATTGAAGATGACAGAAAAACCTTTCTACAAAACGAGATGGAGGGAGATCTGCTTCCAGTATTAGCAGAGCAGGGAATTTGAACAGGCCTCCCCAAAAGAACAATTAGAAAAGCAAGACAATATTTAAAATGCGTATATTAAGGCGAAGTCAAGTTAAAGAGATGGCAAGCAGTTATATAGTTGAGACTCCCAAGAAGAAGAAAATCCAGGGAGACGAACCTTGGTCCTGGGGTTTTCCCAGCGGTGTCTGCTCATGACAAAGAAGGCTACCCAGAGACTGAGAAGATGAAGAGTGTTTTCTAAAGATGCACAGGGCTCAGAAGAAAAACAACCAGGATGCATCGTCCATTAAGAAGGGATAGCTGATTGGATTTTGAAGGGAAGCACCACAGGAAAGCAGTTTTCAAAGTGCAGTCCATGCACCTGATTAATTTCTCTTCACCTAAGTTCCAGAACGAAGCACAGAGAAACAAATGATGAAAAATACAGAAAAGATCTCATACATATAAATTGAAGTCCTAGAGTCGGAGGAGTGAGATCGGAGCAGAAGCAATATTTGAAAAGATAGCAAAGGATATCATAGCACAAATCTAACAAGTCCAACAAAGCACATGCAAGATAAATAGAAAAGTACAACTACTGCTGAAAAACAGTCAAAAGGGAAACTGCGAAAGTAGATGGAGAAAAAGACATGTTCCATCAAAGGAGCAACTAAGACTGACAGCATAGCTGCTAAGCTAGTCAAGGAAGTAACAAAATGATAGAAAAATACACATGAAGACAAGAAAGAACAGAAATGGGAAGATAGAACAGGTAATGTAAATAGCAAACCAATAATAAGATGGTAAATTGAAACCCTAAGATGCAAATAAATATATTGACTGAAATGAGTTTGTACTACAGTTACAAGGCAAAGATTACCAGGCTGAAGACAAAGCTTTGTATAAATACACCTACAATCAAAGAATGGAGAAATTAAAAACACAAAAGAAGATATAACAGAAGCACTTTAGAAAGGAAAAAGAAAGCACTAGATAGAAAGGTGCAAAGAGGAATTATGATAAAAGTTTAGTTTACCAGAAGAGGGCTACAATGAGGGTGAGGCAAACGAGGCACTCAAGCACATTTAAGGAGGAACTCACTCTCAAGTGCCAACCCTGCAGCTGGATGACTCTGACTGTGAGGACCTCCTTAAATTTTGTGCCTTAGGTGCAAAATTGACTCGTCCTAGTCCTAGCCCTATCAGAAGATAAAGCAGTTCCAAATTTCTATGCATCTAATAACTTAGCCTTAAAATTTTAAAGCAAAACTTGATAGAACTGAAGGATAAAATGGCACACCCGCAATTATAGTTGGAAATATTAGTAGCTGTCTTTCTATAATCAACTGAACAGGCAAAAAGAATCAAAAATAAAATATTTGAAAAGTACGACTAACAGGCTTTACTGTTATATATAGAAACGACACTGATTTATATGCATTCATTCAAATATGTACTAAACATTTAAAACTTCACCATCTACTGGGCCATAAAACAATTTGAAAGAGTTTAAAACATGCAAAGTATGTTCTCTGACTACAATGCAGTTAAGCTGAGTCAATATCTAAGCTAACTAAAAATCCTTACATGTTTGGATATAAAGAACCATACTTCAAGTAAGCCATGAGTAAAATAAGACATCAAAATGGAAATTAGAGAATATTCTGACTTGAATGATAATAAAAATTGTTCATATTTAATCCTGTGGGGTACAACTAAAACAGTGACTAGAGAAAATCTGTTAAAAACGTCTTCAGTGACAAAAGTGTATTAGAATTTATTACAGAATTGTTTTGAGGAATCTACCCTGAAGAAATAAATAGTCAAAGAGTCAGGTAATAAACTTTTAATAATAGTTCCCCAAGGTAGGGGTGTAAGTCGAATATACTGAATTCATCGTTTGCAATAATATACAGTCATCAAAAATGTTAATTTTTCCCACATTGGAGTGAATGTGTGATATAAAATTCATTGAAAAATCAGACTACAAAATTGTCTAAGGTAGTATAATCTCAGCTATCTCATGTATGTGAACAAAATGGTAATCATGTTTTCTCTCAAACGTCTGAATTAAAGTTAAGAGTTTGATGATGGTGGTGATGACGATAATGATGTTTTTCTGTCTTTTGCTCCTTTTTAAAAACAGATTATTTAATCAGAAGGAAACAGAAAGTTACTTCTAAATACTTGGGTATTCCCAACCATGCTAATAGAAGATCACGTGTCGTAAGTCAGTTTTAGTGCTTACTGTGTACAGCGATTGAGACAACAGCAGTGTCAGATGGGACGGGCTGGGGTCACAGCCAGAATAATGAGCCACAGGGGCCGGGCCCCTTTGAGATGCACCTCACTTCTCTACTCTACAATGGATATAGTACCTGCCTTGCTGTCTTCCCACAGGCTCTTTAAAAGACAAACACCAACAACAAGACCAGATGCGATGATACGGAGGAATGCATGCTGGGAAAGGTTCAAAGATGCCTGTACAATCATGGCAGACCTGGTGGCAGAACTGGTGGAGCAGGATGGTGCAGAAGCTCCGTGGGCAGAGCAGTGAGCTGGCAAGAATGGGGTTCTCCCTTTTCCTAGCTGGAGGGGCTCTCCCCAACTTACCTTTCCAGGAGAGACCACAGAGGGTGGGCCTATCAGACAGGGTGGGCTTAGTCCCCTGGGCACCCTCTGGTGACAAACACCGCTGCCTCTTGGATTGTCCCTCCCTTGGGCAGCCCAAGACTCGGGGCTACTTTTCCACCCAAAATCCACTGCTCTGGGGTTTCCCAGTGACCCACTAGCTTTCAGGATTTGGCAGCCTGAGTACTAAATTCACATCGAAACGCTGGCCTCCACTGGTCTGTGGTCACAGCAACTGCCCATTCACTTGACCAAACACCAACTGTTGCTGTTTATCAAACACAACCAGAGTGGATCTGGGCTCAGGGGAACAAAGACACAAAACCCCTGCCCTGTAGAGCTTACAGTCTAATGGGAAAGACACGGTATCAACAACATGCATAAAGGAAGTAACTCATACAATGTTATAAGAAGATAGGAGGTATGGGGAGAAAACATTGCAAGAGGATCTCGGTGAGCCAGGGGAAGGAGCAGTTGAAACAGCAACAATTTGAATGGAAAGTCAGGGCAGAATTGAATTAAAAGATGATTGGAACCATTTGTCTTTTCAAAGTCCTGACAATCTTAAATGCCTTCCCAGACTAACGGGGCTTCTGGGAGGATAAAAGGGCTTATACACCTCATAGGCCCTGAGAACCTGAAATCCCAGCATTGTTTAAACTATTTCAGATTTTTACTACGGATGTTAGTACCAGGCAAGTAAACCCTCTCTGTGGTTTCTGTTCTTGGAATGTCCTTCAAATAAGGCTTAAAGTGATTTAGACTACATGGAAATATCTTGCTTTAGTCACACAAACCAGCCCCTTTATTTTTCATCTTCCCATAACTTTACATTGCGATTTGCAAGAGGGCTATGCAGAGTGTAATTACATACAAGATGCAGTAACAGAAGTTCGTAAGTACTCCAATCATTGATGAGTCTTCACAGACTAGTTTCTGGACCTCGAAATAAATTTAGGTGAATAGAAAATTACTTATCAGAAAATCTAGTGCACATTCTACTCCATCAGATAAATTGTTCCAAAACTTAACAAAAACAAAATGGTATCAGCTTTTAGCATCTCTAATATATTCCTTTATTGCAGACAGCTTTTTGAATCACATTAAATCCACAGGATTGGAGTTGCCATGAGTTGCATTTTATCGGCACAAATGAGGGTGCTTTTTTTTCGCCGTACAAATTAGAGCAATTATTTCAACTCAAGCTGTGATAGTTCTGGGGAGAATGATTGCACATATATTATTCCACACAAAAAAAGAAAGAAAAGAAAAAAGAAATGATCACAGTAGGATCCGGTGATGCAGTGTTTAGCTTTGTTGTGTATGTTTTTTTTTTTTAATCCAGCTACTTAGTAGTAATTTATTGCCCTATGATTTCCACACTTCGCTGAATTCAGAAAGTCTATACTTGTCATGTTTACAACTAAAGATACTCAGAATCCTTGCTCTGTACTGAAACTTTAAAAATGCCATAAACCAAGAGAGAAATCAGTCCAAAGCCCCTGACTGTAAATTAAGAAGACATTAAATGAAAGAATTTAAAAACAGGTATCTGAATTTCCATACAGTCCAACACCCTACATTTCATAAATCCTTCCACTAGTGCTTATCCACGTGGCATAGCTCCATGCTCTGTGCTGAGAGTCCAAAAGAAATGGCTACAGAGCTTCTTGTAAAAATGCCTTTCCTCACCAATTTAGCTCTAATATTTTTCAACACAAAACTGAATTAAAGGGAAGTTCAAGACCTGCAGCCTGCATTGAAATTTGAGTGTAGGACAGAAGATATAAATGAAATTCTTTCTTACCTTTATGGATAAAAGTGAATTTCAATTTTTCACAAAACTTAATAATTAGAAACAATTTTTCTTTCAACAGTGTGAAATTCACCTTCTCCTTTATATTAATTGGATTAAAAAATTCAAATTAAAGTTGAAATGATAATTATACCCATTCAAAAGCCATGTGTACTTTTGCTTTGGATCCTATCACAAAATTGAGGCTGAATCAAACCAAGCAGGTGAAGGAATTAGTGCAAAGACTTTGGTGAATTCAATAGGGGCTGTTTGGTGAGACAGGTGAGGGGGTGCTAGGTGAGGCAAAACAAGATGGCAGCCTCCAAGAGGATGGATTCAGCTCCCTTCCTTTTGGTTTTAATTACCAGCGGAATAGCGGAGCCATGACAGTTAACTCAGACAAAGCTGGAAGTGAATTCTTGATTCTCTCAAAAGCAGTGCTGGAGGTTTACTTGAAGTTCTACATGTCCAGGGAGAGAGAAAAAAAAGGAAAAACACCTTCTGATTGCTGGTGAATTGCACAGAATTTGTATATACATGTCATTTAGAAATCATTGATTCATGCAAGCTATGCATTCGTTATTTGATGAGTGTAGTTAAATACTAGTTGGTGCCAATTAATTATAACTTGGTAGTTAGAGGATCAGTTCTGTATTAAAGGGGCGACCAGCAGTAATTAGAAAGGGAATATGCTACCAGTGAACATCCCTTGAAAATAATTCCAATAGGAGTTAATGAAAATTTCTCCAAGTGTGATTCTGTTAAAATTCAGAGTCATTTATCCAGGGGCTTGTGGTTTTTCACTTGCAGTTTTTAAGACCGTACTGCATACTGGCAATATTTGATCATGCTTCCGTGTGGAAGAATTCCTTGAGCTTGCTAGAAATAGAAATCAAGTTCAGGCATTAATTAAAAAACAAAAAAGTCTCTTTCAAAGAGCCATATAAAGTTCTTTCAGATTTGAGAAGAATTTAGGATGTGTAAATGCTAGATATTTTTCTTCTCCCTCTGCCATTCCAGTTTGCTTCCTGTGATTTTCAGAAAAGCTGAATCTCATGAACAAAGTACTAAGGATTAGTGACATTCTAATGGGACAGAAAGATAAAACATTGTTAAAGATACACCTTGTTGAGATCCTTTATATAATAAACTAAACTTAGTTATATTTTAAAAAAGTAAGATATTTGAATTTACATCTTTCTATTTGAGTATCAGGAGGTGTCCCGACTCAATGGAAAAACAGCAAACAAACACCTACATTATTTCATCTGAGACCTAATTAGTGGGCGGTGCCCTTCAATCATATGCTATGAGTTATATCTTGAGTGTCAGAAGGGAACTGCAGCATGAATATACATAAATAATTAAAAGCGCAATCTCTCTTTTCAAGCTCTATATGAAATGGAATAAGGTAAACTATACGCCATATTTCAAGTCTGGAAGGAAACCAGAATGATTTCCACTGGATGGAGAACAATGACATGTCATTCCGATAAAAATGTCCCCAAACTACCATTAATATCTAGTATAGAGAAAAATAGCAATTACTATTATTAGATTAAATAACATAAATAAGAAAAATGCCTGAGCGTGTGGTAGAGGAAGGGTAGATTAAATACAAGGAAATATATTTTAATTATAAGGCAAATTAAGCAATGAAACAGTTGGCTGGGGAAATTTACTTTCATCACTATCAATGCTGGCTCCAGACCTAGTAAAACATTCTTTTAGAAAGCTTTCTGGTTTTTTTAATGACATTGTTTACTAATTTGCCAACGGTCCTGTAAGAAACATGCTTTGAGGGTTCCTTGTACTATAACAAAAGATATCATAACCTAATTAAAAATGGTTTTATATTAAAATTAGCTAATCTTAAGGTTTTTTCAACTTAGTTCCAAATGTTTGACATAACTCCAGAAACCAAGAGTTTGAAGAGGGAAGAAAATGGCTGTTTGAAATAACATTTTTGGTACACAGAAAACATGGTACATGTGGAAACACAAAAGTCCTCTTCCACGAAGCCAGAGTTCCTTCTGTGATAACAACATTGCCTACATAGAAGGCATTCATAGATGTGCTCATTTCAATCCCTTGCTAAAATAAAAGATTTCCTATATGTAGAATAGTCTTAGGAGGAGAAAAAGGTGTTTAATCATTACGGAAATATACAGAAAAGAAATAATCACTACTGGAGAAAAGATTGGTGTAAGTGTGTTTTAGAACTGTGTGAGCTGGGTCATCCCCCATGAAGCTTTTAAAGATTTTTTGGCCTCTATTTCAATTTTTTTCTGTCATTTCAAATTATAATTGCAAAAAGAGAGCATTGCTTAGTGGTTACCATAATGGGATGTCATGATGAGATAATTAACAGAGGAAATTGAGGCCTCAAGATGAAAAGAAATGTAAGGCCCACTTTTCCAGTAATAAATGTCATAACTTAGATTGGGCCTACACCAGCTTAAAGTTTTAGTGACAAGGACACAAAAAAAAGGATAAATGACCTGCATGTATTGAATGCATCTAGCTGCCAGGTATTCCACTAATTGCTGCAAATAAAAGACCAAGACAAATACATTGCCTATGTTTCTCAAATGCAGGAGGCAAGCAGTAAAGTCAAATAATTGATTAATTACAACTGGAATCAATGCCTCAAAGGAAAAGTATGGGGTACACAAAGAGACTATAACTAGACAGCCTAATGTTTGAATAATAATGGAAGGCTTTCCTTAGAAAATTGAAGTGTAAAGGAGAAAACCAGAAACAATAATGGCAAAGAGCAAGTGTGTAGGGGAAGGACACTCCAGACAGAGAAAACCGAACATTCAATGGCCCTGAGTTGAGGAGTCTTATTGCATGAGAAGGAAAGAAAGAAGGTCCATGTGGTTGGTGCATTAAAAAAACACAGAGAAAGTGGAGCCAGAGGAAGCTGAGGAACCAGGGAAGACCTAGAACCTGCAGGCTTGTAAGGCTCCATGATCAATTTTAGTTTATCTTAGAACGATGTAAAATGATTCAAGTGTGAAGCAGGAAAGTGACATGATGATTTTATATGTTAACTCAGTGAAATGCTCACCACCAAAACCCTCAGAGAACTGGCTAGAGTCTGAATTCCAGTGACAAAAGAAATCAGACAAATCCAGGCTCAATTTAATTACAAACTGATGTTCAGGTATCTTAATCCCAGTGGTAACAGGAATATATACATAGGTTACTGATATTCAAAATGAGTCTGTGACAAACGTAGGGATCCTGGGCTTTCTTCACTGTAAATCAAGACCCAAGTTAGTGATATAAAACCCAGATTTCATGTTGGAACATGAAAAACATGATCTATCAATTTCTGGGGATAAGGGTTTGCAAAGGGCAGGCTAGATTGGAAGCACCTTGGTCAAGAGGATGAGGGTTTGGACTAAGGTTTGATACAATACTCTTGGCCAGTAGATAACTAGGGTACAAATTGGGGGAGGGTGGGGTATGAATGTTCAAAGCACCGTTACACACACTAGAGACAGTTTCCTTTTCTTCCTGAAAGAAGCAGCTGAGGGTTTGTTTTTCTTAATCTTCCAGGGTTAATTACAAGATTCTAGATGATTATATTAGGTTGTATTGCTGTTGTAACGTATTACTGCAAATTTCATGGCTTAAAACAATACCAATTGATTGTCTTACAGTTCTGGGGGTCAAAAGTCTGCAGTGGGTTCCACCGGGCTAACATCAAGGTGTTGGCAGGATTGTACTCCCTTTGGACGCATTAGGAAAAAATACTCATACCTGCCTTTTTCAGTTTCTAGAAGCTACTCACATTCCTTAACTTATGGCCTTTTCCTCACATCTCCCCAACGTCTGCTTCTTTGACTCCCACACTCCTGGTTCCTCTTTCCCTTATAGGAAACTTATGATTACATTGGGCCCACCCTGGTAATCCGGGATAATTTCTCTGTAGCAACATCCTTAATTTGATCACATCTACAAAATCCCTTTTGCTGTGTTGTGATTATAAAAAACAAATATTTGGTTTTTGTCCTCAGTCCTAAAAGGCTTGGTTTTCCTCAGTCCTAAAAGCCTTGGAGTCTCCAGACTGATAAAATGTCTTTTGTATGCTAATGAGATGGCTGGTGGTTGGGACTGCCCAGATAGCTTCAAGATGGAGGCTGATCACCAGAAAGACCAAGGCGTGTGTATTCAGTCAGAGTTCTCCAGAAAAATAAAACCAATAGGATATATATAAATAGATATGTATAAGAGGAGATTCATTATAGGAATTGGCTCACACGATTATGGCTAAGAAGGACTGTAATTTGCCATCTGCCAGGTGGAGCCCCAGAAAAGCTGGTGGTATGATTTAGCTCGAGTCCAAAGGCCTGAGAACAAGGGTCTGCTGGTACAGTCCCAGAGTCTAACAGCCCGAGAACCAGGAGATCCAATGTGTGAAGGCTGGAGAAAATGGAGCCCCAGCTCAAGAGAGAAAGGGAATTTCCTCCTTCTTCATTTTTTTGTCCTATTGGGGCCCTAAACAGATTGGATAATGCCCACCCACATTGGTGAGGGTGGATCTTCTTTACGAAGTCTACTGAATCAAATACTTATTATCTGAAAAGTATTCTCTTCTTGAAATACCCTCACAGACACACCCAGAAATGATCTTTTACCAGCTATCTGCACATCCTTAAACCGGTCAAGTTGACATATATTATAAAATGAACCATCATAGCATGATTAGAGGGTTGAAACTTCTCAGCCCCACCTCCCAGGACTTCAGGGAGGAAAAACGGGCTGGAGATTGGGTTAATCACCAACGGCCAATGATTTAATTAATCCTGTCTGTGTAATGACACCTCCATAAAGACCCCTAAGCAACAGGGTTCGGAGAGCTTCCAAGTTGGTGGACCCATTGAGGTTTTCTAAGAGTGACACACCTGGAAAAGACATGGAAACCCCCCACTCCTTGCACCATATTTTACACTATGCATCTCTTCTTTGGCTGTTTCTGCAAATGGAGTTGTATCCATTATAATAAATTGGTAAACACAATGTGGATGAAAAGGGGCTTCGTGATAAATCTGACCTAAAGTAACCTCCCAGAGTTCCCTGATCATAAAATTCCTACCTTGGCAAGTTGTGGTGTGTAGTCATGTCCCAAGCCTATAAAAACTCTGCCTTAAGCACCATCCATTGTTTCTGTGCATCTAGGTTAACACACCTTTGAAATGCCAGAGTACTTGTCTTTTTTTCAGATCCCTGGGAGGTGTAAATACCCTCAAGGGAACACATAATCGTGTTAACTATCCTGTAATCCAATCACAGAGATTTCCCGACCTTGATTCCTCCCACTCTCTTGTAATCTTTCTTCCCTTCCCTCCTTAATTTCAAATGTATGAAAAAAACAGCTGCAAAACTGTCACTCTCTGGAGCATTTTCTCAGTCTGTTGAGATCTTGCTTCCAGGTATGTCCTCTGTTTGGTTCAAATAAACTCTAATAAATTCATAAAATTTTTCTACAGGTTTGGACATTCTTATGTCAACAGTAAGTAAAGAGAGTACCTGAGTTCTTTGAGCCATTCTAACAAATTATCAAACCTGAAAGGGGGGGGGGGTGTTATGGGAACTCCCAACTTTGGAGCAAAGTCAGACAAATTGTGGGCCCAATATTTGTTACTGGTGTCTGCATGAGGCCATCTTGTGAGACTAACCCTTAAACCTCTGGGATCTGACATTAACCCCAGGCAGTTATTTTATGTTGATTACATATCAATTGTACTTTCTTTCAAATAGGATATGAAGGATTAGATTGAAAAAGGATTTAACAAGTCAATTCACATTTCATCTTCTAAATAAAATACAGACTTATTTCACGGAGTCAATGGAAAGATACAGGCAGAACAACCCTAATCCAGCCTGAATTAGAAAAGCAGAGATGGCAAAAAAAAGAGTTTATCTTGGAGAGGATGGAACTACTCCACATGAAATTTCATTTCCTGCTGCAGGTCGATGTGTAGCCATGTGTGCTAAGCTATCTGAGGGAGACGGAGTCACACCAAACCGAAAACTCCTCCCTAATTTATAATCAACCTAATGCATTGAAATTATTTTTCTGCTATTCATTCATCCATCCATTCATCTACTCATTCAATACATACTCAATACCTCTACACCTATTAAGGTCCCTGGGATACAGCAGTGAATAGAACAAAGTGTCTCCTCTCATAAAACTCACATTCTAGTTGGGAGAAAAAGACAATAGAAATAAATTGCAATAGTATCAGGTAACACTAAGTTCTGTGAAGGAAAATAATGCAGGGTGAGGTAATAGGGAGGGGAATAAAGGAATGAGAGACAATTGAGCATGAACATTTGAGCAGAGACATAAACGAGAGAAAGGGAATTATCTGAATGCATATGCGGGAGGCAGGCAGAGAGAAGCTAGACTCAGAAGCATCTCCTTGGCACATTCGAAAAACAGTGAAGAGCTGGGGTGATTGGAGAGGAGAAAGGAAGGGAGCATTTGGAAGATAATAAGGTTAAAAAGGTGGTCTAGGTCTGATCATGTATGTCACGGCTCTGGATTTTAGTCTACGCTTTGGGGACAGGGCAGTATAGACTTCTAATTTACACGTTTAGAGGTAGGCAGCAGCTTACCAGCTACCAGGGAGGCATAAGAGCCAGTAAAAATAACACTGAAAGTAGTTTGTTCTTGCAGTAAGTAGGGCAGCTTTAATTAGAACTCTGCTCAAACCCTGTAATATGGAAAGGGAAGAGAAGGAGGTGACTGGGAGCTGCTCTGTCCACCACTTGGAGAACTCGGTCTACGTATCAACAGTCAGCTTTCTGGACAGACCGAGGCATCAATGACCACACCTGGGAGAACTGGGCTTCTCCACGGCAAGGGTTCTCTATGGGGTGGAGGGGCTCTTTCCCAAAAGAGATAGAATGCCCAACTGAAATAGAAATGGTGTGTTACAAGTGATGGTCAGGCCAAGAAACACGGCTGGGTGAAGAAAGCTATTCAACATCAAGGTAATCACAGGAAATTCAGGAGCAAAATGCCGAGGGCCAAGAAACCCTTCCTGGACAGGTATTGACCTATGTGCCTTTTGCCTTCCCTGGGACACCTCGATAAATGAATTGGTAACAAACTTAATGCCATCAGCAACCATCCTGAAAACTATGAAGAAGACTCTGACAGTCCCCAGACCTAAAATATGAGTACCAAGTTGTGAATATTTTGTGCTAGTTCAGTAATATTTTTATATACTAATTCTTGAAAGTTTATAACCACTTAAATGTTTTTATCCCATCCCTGTGCAAAGACCATGAAATCAGACGTGGAGGCTTAAAGGTAGTGGCTACAGAACATACCTGGCACAGAATGGGTGGGGGCTGGCAGGTTGACCTCGAGTCAGTAACCAGCTCTACCACACATTAACCATGTGACCACAAAGAGAATACCTGGCTTTTTACAGTTCTTGTCTCCCGATTGAAGAAATGGAGATCAGAAGAAGAATGGAATGGAAAGTCTCCATTTATTCATTCACGTGGCAATTACATTTTGGGTATCAGTTTTGACAGGCACTGAGCCAGAAAAAATCAGCATGGGAATTGTCCGAAGCTTCTACAGCTGTGCAGAGACATATTCATCTAATCAGAAAATTAATAAGCATGAAAATGCTCTAAAGAAGTCCATGAGAGTCCTAGAAAAAAGGAAACCTGGACCAGACTGGGCTTGAAGCTGTGGGATGGGGGGCAGCAAAGGTTTTCTCTAAAGCAGTGATGTTGGAGCTGAGATGGCAAGCAAGGAGAAAGCCTGTAAAATAGCCTCTTCCCTGCCATTACTTAGGTGCTCAATAAAAGTGTCTTATTTTGTGCAAGAAAAAAAAAAAAAAAATACAGTCAGCCTACAATACTAATGAAATGCCGTAAAGTTCAGATCCACATCAGGTCAGACCAGAGGCGCTCACCCCAGAAAGTCTGCACCTCCTCTTATAATTACCAGACGCATACGGGACACTGGGCGCTGAGGAAAAATGGCAGGCACTTGTGGGAAATGCCTTTTCCTGAATACTGAGCCTGACTGCTTGCCTGACTCCTCTTTCAAGCCATGCAGAGCTTTTAATAAGAGAAATTTCTCGACACCTAACAGGCTACAATCAATACGACTCACCTTATTCTCCGCTGTGAGGACTATAAAAATAGAATCTGCAGTTTAGGCTTAGGACTCCGGGAACAGCAACACAGGTAAGTAAGGGGAAGTGTTTCACTTTGAATGCTGATACCTGGCTCTGCGACCTGAAAAGTCAGTGAAAACAACAGAGAAGTAAAGCTAAGCAAGAAATGAGAGCCTCACAGGGAAATAATGTTCCTAAGATTTTTTTTTTCTATTTATTTCCTTTCTTTTTAAACTTTGACCTTAAGGTTATAAGAAAACTTCTCAGAGCTTTTTAAGACAATTTTCTGTATGTGAAAAACTGATAAGAAATGTTCGGGTTTTTTTGGAGCTTCTCGCCCTGGGGCACTTTGAACCAAGTGGCCCTGGAAGAACTCATCCCTCTCTTTACCTGCCGAGGTCTGGGCTCTGTGGAAGGAGGTGTGCACAGAATCAGGACAGGACAAAACAGAAAGCCACCACTTTGATGTCCTTGTTTCATGTCCCTGTGGTTTCCCTCAAATGAGTAAAAGTGCCAGGTAACCCTCACTATTACCTTCTAAATGAACCTAATCCTTAGGTGTTTTTCATCTTTACATAAAGGAGAAATTTGCCTCCTGGTAACTTAGCTATAAAATTATACAGCTTTAGACAAGTTGGAAGAAATCTTATAGAGAATCTAGTTTATTATCCACTTTTTAAGGATGAGAGCATGGAGACGTCATAGACTCAATGACTTTCTCAATACATTACTGTTAGTGTCATGGACTTACTTCCTGATCAGGAGCTGGAGGGGGTGGGGGTGGCTGGGCTGCACACTGTCCTCTGGTTGTCAGCCACTGTTTTAAATGGCGATGTGTCAAATAACCCCGACCACATTACCCAAATCCTCAGAAGATATTCTTCCAAACACATTCATTGCTCTCCACTCTGGCCTGGTTTCTCTACGCATTCTTCGTATGCTCTGTTCTGCCTCGTTTGAGTCCCTGTGACAGGTTGCATCTCCCAGAGCTACTGCCTTAGCACCTCCCATCCTACAAGCTCTTCTACAATATGAGCTTGCTACCTTCCAACCCAGGAGTGGGTCTATATTCCTTCCCTTCTGATCTGGGCAGGCTTTCCATGGCTTCATCCAGAGGTGACACTGTATGACTTCCAAGGTTGGGTCATAGAGCAACGCAGCCTCACCAAAGAAGACATACAGATGGCAAATAAGCACTTGAAAAGGTGCTCCACATCCTATGTCATCAGGGAAATGCAAATTATAACCACAGTGACCTTCCACTACACCCTTAGAATGGCCAAAATCCAGAAGAGTGACAACAACAAGTGCTGGTGAAGACGTGAAGCAACAGGAACTCCCACTCATTGCTGGTGGGGATGCAACATGGTACAGCTATTTTTGAAGACAGTTTGGAAGCTTCTCACAAAATTCCCTCATAGGGAAATAAGAAACATACTCTTACCATGAGATCCATAAGTCAAGTTGCTTGGAGTTGAAAGCCTGTGTCCACACAAAAACCTGCACACAGATGTCTATGGCAGCTCTATTCATAATGGCCAAAGCTGGGAAGCCACCAAGATGTCCTTCAGTCAGTGATTGATAAACACACTGCAGTCCATTCACATAATGGAATATTACTCAGTGCTAAAAAGAAATGACCTATCAAGTCATGAAAAGACATGGAGGAACCTTAAATGTAGCTAAGTAAAAGAAGTAAATCTAAAAGTCTGCATATTGTAAGATTCCAACTCTATGACATTCTGGAAAAGGCAAGACTATGGAAACAATAAAAAGAGCAATGGTTGCTGAAGGTAATGGGAGGGATAAATGAGTAGACAAGGCAGAGAGGGTTTTTAGGGCAGTGAAACCATTCTGTCTGATACTATAATGATGGATACAAGTCAAAGCCCATGGAAGGTACAACCCATGGAAGAGTGAATCCCGTAATGTAAACTATGGGTGAAAATGGACTTTGGGTGAAAAAGAAATGTCAACATAGGTTCATCAATGGTAACAAATGTGAAAATAACGTGTCAACATAGGTTCATCAATGGTAACAAATGTCCCATTTGCTGGGGGGTGTTGAGAGTGTGCATAGGGAGAACTATGGGTGTGTGAGTGGGGAGTATGTGCGGAATCTCTGTACCTTCTGCTCTGTTCTTCTCTGAACCTATAACTGCTCTAAAAAATAGTCTATATGCAGAGGATGCCAAAAAATGTATATACATTTTAAGGAAGGAAAACTGTATTAAAATTGTAATACTCAATAGATACCGATAACAAAAGTCACGTCTGACTTCTGCAAATTAAGAGGTGCTCAAAGTGGTTACCATCAGCGTCCAGACACTTCTGATTACGGCGAACGACTGCTTGAGCAACATTGACCAAAGTGTCCCCTTGTATACATTTTTTTGACACCCCAGTATGTTTTTTTAAAAAGCAATGCATCTCCCACCTGAGTGTTCCTTGCTAAATGGGACATTGTTTTTGGAGCGCTGAGCCACAATTTAGAAGACATATTATAAGGAAGCTTTCAGTGTTTCCCCATTCAGGGAGATGACCTTCTTCCTGTGAACCATCTCGAGTTATTATCATCTATGCTCCTCACCACTGGGGTCCATCCACACCCCCTCCTCCATTCCCAACTCCCAGGTTGGTGTAGGTTCAGAAGTTTATTTCCCCAATTTTATGTAAATAAAGTTTGTTTCATTCTCTTTCTCCTGGCTGTACACTAGCATGGCTCTGGATACCTTTATTCACCCTCACTGCTGATAAAAGTGAACTTGCATCTTAAGATGATTAGCATCTTAAGATGATTAACCACAGAGCTAGGAGGACTGTGGGTGGAGCTGGGCCCCCTGTTAACTCTCTAGTCCTGACTTCCTGTTAAACTTTGTGGTAACTTCCAGAGGAGGGATTCATATATATATACAGAGGCCATCTTGGGGACGCTTTCTTCTTTTTGCACGTGGGCAGTGGGTTGAAGTCCCGGCTGGAAATGTGTGTTTACACACTCCTTGGTGGCTTTGTTTCTTTTTCTTTTCCTGAGTAAACTGCTTTTTTGGTGGACTACCTGGAGAATTATTTGTCCAGTTGACGCTGCGGACCTGTGTGACTTTTCCCGGGATGCACGGAGTGATCCTACCCTTCTTTAAAAAAAAAGCAGTAATTGACTTCATTCCTCCATGTAATCCACCATTCATCTGAGATCATCTGATCTGGTAATTTCATTTCTATGACATGAAACTAAAAAACAGTATGAATTTAAATAAGTCTATGTATAATGACACTAATGAAAAATAATAGTTATAATAGTGAACTTGGAAATACATTAACCAATTGGAAACAATTTAGTTACAGCCTTGTCTAGAATATGTTTTAGCCTTTATAAATTGTGTTTGTGAAGAATAATTAACAAGAAGGTATTTCATTAATAATTAATAATAGGTGTTGTACATGCTCTCTGGTGTCTAAGTCATAGAGGAAAGCAGGTGTTGCCCCTTCTCTTCTTATAAAGTGGGTAAATTAAATTCTTGTTAATTGGAAATTAAGTCATAAAATGTTATGTCCAATATAACTTCACTTTTGGTATTTACACATGTGTACACATAGATAAAGGCGAGAGGAAAATACCCAGTGAATAAGCATGGTGGGATGGTGGCTGATTATATTTGTTTATGTTCCTTAAATTTTAAAATTCCCTCAATGAGCATGTGTTTTTTTCTAATTTTTTTTCCTATGTTTCTTTGGGGTCCTTACTTCTCCAGCAGAGTATTCCAGAGTATGAAAACTGCCAGTTTAGCAGTGACAGTGTTTCCTAATAACTCAAGATCTTTATTTTATATAATATTTACTGAAACATCTCTTTTAGATAAGTTCTTCTCATATATCACCCTGGGACAAAAATAGGAAAAAATATTTAAGCAAAATAAATTGGTTAATATATTCCTAAATTTCTTCATCTTCAGATGTCAATTTTTCATGTAATGTTTGTTGATATCCTGGGTTTCCACACAATATTCGCCTATGTACCATCCAGAACATTTGTTATTTCATAAAAGTGTTTCACTCTTATTCCTGGGGATATTTTCAAGCCACTGACATCCTTCTGCAAGTTTTGATGCTCTCACCTTCGTGATTCTAACAAATAACAATCCGGACTCATATTTCTTCCTCAAATGGTTCTTAAAAGCTTTTCCCACTGAAACATTGCAGCTGATTTGTCTCATCACCAGAAAAAGAACAAGCTGTGTGCATGTGTGGTCAATATTCCCATCTGGCAAACAGGCATTGAAGGACCCTTCAATAGCAAGCCCTTAGTGATTTCAGAGGGGGCCACATTTTAGAAGCTGAGTGTCTTTTACAGCTTACACAGCTCCTTTCTCTTCCTGTCTTCCTTCCACTTTCTCTTCCTCCCTTCCTCCTTTTGCATTCCTTCTTCACTCCCTCCTCCGTGCCTCCCTCCCTTCCTTCCTTTCTTATTTTCCTTTTTATTCATTATTTGATTCTAAATGTCTTCTCCCTCTCTCCTTAACTTTGCATGAAAACCAGCTCAATGAGGACACCACAGAAGAAGTAGTTTAAAGGGAAAATAGACACAGGACTACTTAAATCTGCTTTGCATTTCTATAAAATGGTAGCTTTTAGGATTCAATAATACAGAACAGACAGCAAGCCTTCCATTTCAGGGGAATATTTCTGCACTTGGAAGTCTTTTAAAACATAAATTATATTATAAACATTAAATTATATTATTTAGAATCTGTTCAGACTCACGAATGCGTGCAAAGAGACAGAAAAGTTATCTAACTGGCCATTCCCCCAAATAGGAGGTACCTGGGTTTATTTCCTCACTTTTACAGTTATAGGAAGTAGCACATAGTGGGCATCTGACTGGACAAAACTTGAGAAATTGTTTATGCAAATGCAGTTTGACATAATGAGAGACTAGAGGATTTTTTAAATTTTAGCAATAAAAGAAAACAGAAGCAATTCTTTTTCCATGTGGCATTGCCCAGCTCCTTATCGTTTGGGTAAACTAAAAGTCCCTGAAGTTCTGCATTGCAAATGGAATCATGATACAAATAAATTCAAGATAAGGAGCTCAAAATTTGACTTTTTGTTAAATTTGGTCTGTTTACATTAAATTTGGTTTGTTTATGTTAAAAATATTATATATTGGTATCCTAGGAGTTACAAAGCCTCTAGTAATTATAAGTTGGCAATGATTAAGGTAAGATTTCTAATTTGATCTTTAAATATTTAATGCACAAATTAAAATTTGAATATTGGAAATTAAAGTCTTTAAAACAGATAGCGTGCTTGTTATTTTACATACGGGATAAAAGCATATAAAACACAAAGTAAATTTTAGTTATTATTATTTTTGTGTATATGTTTGTGCATGTGTGCATTTCAATGGCTGAATATTTATTAGTTTACGTGTCCATGAAAGATGACATTGTCTTCTGTCCTGTAACAGGATTGGTCTTTTTAATCAACAATGAATTTGGGCTTTAGTGGTCATGTCATATCAACTCTCTTCTTTTAATAATAAAAAAAAAAAGTAATGCAAATTAAATCATGAAAATGACTTAATTCTTATGAACAGAAAATGTTCTCAATTACAAGAAAAATAACTCATTTGGAAAAAATAATAACAAAGTTCACACAATGCCTCTGGAAATCCGATGAAGTAGTAACTTTCAGTCTAGATATGTTCAAATATCCATCACCACGGAAGATGTGTGTTATAAACTGTGATTTTTTTTTTAATGATGCAGATGTAAGCTCAAGGAGAAAAATAAATTTGTAATTAGAAACAATTGAGGGATGGAATAATGGTAGACCACAAATTATAATGTTCTTTTCCAGAATTATTATGTAGACTGGGATATGCCTTGCAGCATGCATTGGAAGTAACTGCAGAAGAGCATGAGCCAACCCAGTTTCAAACCTGGCTACGGCTCTAATAAGGCAGTTGCTCAGTCTCTTTCAACCTCAGTGTCAGTGTCTACAAAATGAGAATATAAACGCTATGAGGCTCGCGTGAGTCAGTGCATGTAAATCCACGGTGCCTGCTATATTCCTGTATTCATAAATGGCGGCTATTACGGCATTAGCAGTATGGCTGCTACGGCAGTAGCAGTCGTAGTAGTAATAGTACTAGCAGTAGTAACAGTAGGAGAAGTAAAACTAATACTGCCATTGAAATAAATAACTTTATTTCAGGAAGTATGTTAGGGATGGTTATTATGGATATAGTGTCTTTCTTTTTTTTAATTGAAGTCAGAATTCCTTCTTAGAGATCTGCCACGTCACAGCAGCAGGGACCATTCTGATTCAATATATCAAGGAGTTTTCCACAAAGATTTTTTGTCCACTTTCAAAATATTAAAATATGGCCTTTAATGTTTTTAGCACCACGAAAGCCCATATTGTGTAACAAAGGTAGAAAAGAAGAAGGGGGTAGTCACTATTTCTTTTTCTGATATGTGTGGTCTACAATGTTGATAATTTATCGTCATGTCAGAGTCCTCACATTTTACAATGTTTTATTCCCAAAAGTACTCTCTCAAAATTGTAAATAGTGGACCAGGAATGTGCAGATTCCTAAGAAAAGGACCATAATGATGCAGAGTGTGAGGAAGGTATTCTAAAGTAATTAGCTAGAAATACAAAAGGAACACAGGAAAAGCCATTATGCAAATAGATAGCCATTTAAAACTAGTCTTCTGGAAAAAAGTGCAAGTTCTTTGCTTTGCATTCCAAAGAGGGCACTCTTTTAAAACCCGTCTACCTTTCAAACTAACTCTTCACTTTTGTATACTCCATTTTTAAAAATATCCCCCTTTAAGACACACCACAAAAAAGATGTCTAGGTGCAGAAATATGTTTTCTGCTCCAAAGGACCTGACTCAGTCAGCTTTTGCTGCAGTAACAAACAATCCCAAAATCTCAGTCCTTCGCACAAACATTAATTTCTTGGTCATGATACATGAAAGTGGTGTGTTGATCTGAGAGGTCGACCGTACTTCTTACTGCAGCACCCAGGCTGAATAAATGACCTGGAATATGTTATTTCCCTAGAGGACAAAGGCACAGAAACCCTCAGCTGAACCTACAATGACATTTAAAACTTCTAGGCAGATGTGGCACATGCCATATCCATTGACATTCTACTTTATAAAATGTTTTGCATGGCTCAGCCCAACATGGATTGGTTGGATAGTATACTCCACCTACTATGGGAGGTGAGAACGAATGTTTGTGAAAAATCAAACATTATATTATAGTCCCATCAGTGATACATTATATATAAGAATGAAACAGTACAAAACAAATAGCCAAAATTAGTAGGAAAAAACAAACTTGTAACTAGCAGTTCAAAATAAGGAACTAACAACTAACAATGAAGGCTGAAATTATCTAGGAAGATGTCACACACACACACACACACACACACACACACACACACACACAAAAGAACTCAATATTTTGGAAGCAAATGAATCAACTTCTTAGTCTTCCATCCTATCAATCCCCAAACATGTCAATTCAATATACAGAAATCCTTATAAAGATGCCATTTCTCCCATATCCTTTTTGTCACTTTCATGGCCCAACATCATAGCATCTCTTGCCTGGTCGATTACAATAGTTTCCTTATGTTTCCATTCAGGCCTCTGTATAGTTCATCATAAAAGTCTGAAAATCTCACTCACTTACCTAAAATTCTTCGTCTATTCCCATTGCCCCCTGCTTACTAACACAGCTCTATTTCCTCTTTTTGCTTCCACTCACATTTTCCATTCCAGGATGTCCTGAACTATTAGGAGTTTTTTACTACATTTCATGTTCCTCTCCTCCTTACTCTGCACGAGATTATCTGTTATGCTTGATTGAAATGGCCTGTTGTTATTAATATTTTTACATGAATGAACTTTAGTTTGTTTTTCAAGTCTTAACTCAAATAATATCTCCTCTCTGGAATTTGTCCTCATTTTCTGAGACAAATTAGGTGCTTCTTTGTATATGTTCCCATTGAATTCTGTGCATTATAATTTCCATATATTATTATTATGCATGGTAGGTGTTTATTTGCACAATTCTACTTACTGTCCATTAGATTTTCTTACTTCTCTGTTTCCTTAGTTATTGATAATATAGTAATATATTTTTCTATAGCCTTATATCAGCATGACCACACACTAAATTATCCATTACACTAACCTCATCTTTCTCTGAGAACTCTGATTTAAATATGTCTTTAAAAAAAAATGGTCCCATTTATCCTCAATCAAAATCTTTGTGTGCAATGTAATTGGCAGCCACCTTTTACAGAGAAATTATCATTTTCTCTGTAAATGTTCAAGCGATTTTTAACATTGCTATATATTACTTAACTACTTTACATTTTAGTGCCAGGACTGTGAGAAGAATAGTAAAATAGAGAAATATGCTTGAAATATTGAGATTCGCTTGAAGTATTCAGAAAGAAGTTATCTTTGGTGGATGATAAACAGTCAAAAAGTTTACATGTATTTACATATTGCAGGTCTGACAGTATCATAATACTAGTTTCATAAGCCAATGGAAATTTTATTCATATTAAAGGAGTAAGTTCATTCTAAAGAATATCCCTGTCGAAGTTTTTTAATGTATCCTATGTGACTACTATATATATATATATATATGAAAAATAATGACACTACACATTCAGGTAAGAAATTCACCAATCTACTAACTAACATCCTGTGGCTGAAAAAGATGACCCTTGTAAAGTATTTCTTTTTCTCTTGGTGAATGTTATAACACAAGCTCCTAGATGCTAACCAATCTATAGGAGACTGATTGATAAAACAATTTGTAATTTAAAATTCAAATTTTAATTGTCAGGCAAACTAGACATTTGTGCCAGTTCAACTAGTACATACTCTCCCCAAAACAAAGTAAATTTTTATGAGGTTGTATTATAAACTACCTTGACAGGGGAGTTAAATTATATGATTGAAATTTAATATTATTAGTCTCTGATAGTTTTGTACACCTCTTTAAATAGAGCTCTGACTGAATACATTAATTAACTTGGGAGGGTATTTTTGGCCATGTAAAGGGTTTAGACGGCCATGATAAATTTTTGCCTCCATAATTCTCTCTTCAGTCTTCCATGATTTCATGACTTCCATTTTTATTGACATAGTCTTTCTTTAGGTGCATTAGTAATGACTTCAGCTGACACACATGTTCTGCTGGCATTACATATATAATATGTATAAATTCTCAAATTCATCATTCAGTGGCCAATATCATTAATATTTCCAAGTAGAATACATATAGGAGAGAATAAATAACTGATCTCTTTCTATAGCTTTAGTCTATCCATCCTCTTCTAATCCCTAAAGCTACATGTAATAGTTACTTTTTTTTTCCAATTGACACGATTGTCAAACATCTGAAGATGGATCTGCTTATTCTCTTGGGTCAGTCTAAGCACCCCTCTTTCACTTTTTTTAATTGTAAATTTGCAAGTCTCCTTTCTTCAGTTGTCTGCACCCTTCTTAGAGAATGGTATTACGAATGAGCAACATCCTTAAGTGGGGGAAAGAGCAGGATTAACTATGTCCGTTTATCCACCTAATCATTTATTCAGCCAGCCAGTCAGTATTTGTGGATTATCTCCTGCACATGGACAAAACAGTTAAATGAGAATGATAGAGATACAGACATGGAAATAGATTGCATATACCTGCTGTAAAAGAGTGAAACCCAGTTGGCTTGTCCTGGACGAAAGATAAGAAGATTCTCTAAAAGGAGGTAATGGTTGAGTTGTTTACTGAAAGATGACAAAGAGTTTGCAAATTGGACAAAGTCATTAGAAGAGGTTTGAAATGAAAAGGTTTGAGGTGGTCAGGTATGACTGGGAAAAGCTAGAGAGTCAAAGAGAAAGAAGGCTCGGAATAGAAAGGTAAACCATTAAAACAGGAGCTAATGATAAAGGACTCCATATGGCATGCTAAGGAATTTGGTTTACATAATTTGAGACAATAGGGAGCCCTTGATAGAATTTAAGCAGGGGCACATAATGTCCTGTTGGTAGACAAACTATCAGGTAAATAAATCCAGTGTGTTTGTGCAGAGAAGAAAATGACAGGAAGAGACAACTCAGAGGGATACTGGAATACTTTCAATTACACACGATGAGGGCACAAATTCAGGCAGTATCTGCAGTTGGTTGGCAGCAGAATTTATGGAATTTAGGGATTGAATTATTGTGAGGATGAGAGGAAATGTTCCATGAAAATTCTGCTTCTGCCTTGAGTAATTGAAAGACTGGAGAGGGCAGAAATGGAGGCAGGAAACTCGGTAACCAAAGCAGGTTGGAATAAGTGAGGAAGCTGAGTTTTAGGCTAAAAGAGAAAAACTATTCTAAAAGAAACAAGTATACTTTAGAAGATAATTTTAAAGGCAATTTTAATCATTTCTAATATCAAATATATTACTAAAAATAAAATGTGGGAAGTACCTGCTGAGTGAAATCAGAGACTTATGAAGACCTCGATCTCATTGTTTATACCTTATAATAACATACAATAAGTATCAAGGACTTTTAATATATAAATTCAATTTCTATTCCTAGAAGTTAAGAGCCTTCTTATAAATGTTTATTTGAAGATTTTTATACAGATTTTGCTCTAAGTAGGTTTCCTCTCAATCATGACTAATTTGGGGAAAAATAATATTTGAGCATATTAATAATTAAGAGCCCTATAGGTTTTTTTTACACATGAAGGAACTGAATTAATGAGGTTCTAATATATTTGATAAGCATCCTTGAGTGTCCTGGTTTCAATTACCTCTTATTTAATAAGTGTCACTCCACTTAGACTCTCCACTCAGTTTTCTGTAATTTCAATAACTAAACTCTACGGAAGAGTAAAGTTTTATCTTGTTATTTTCAACTCAAATTACATATGGAGATTGTTAATAAGGCTCCATTAATAAAATGGTCCTGTCAGTGTTAGTTCTCAGACAATATTGTAAACAAAATAGTTGCTTATTTTGTATCCGTTATAATCTTGGCACCAGTGGGAGGGAAGGCTGCCTCTAGGGATGAGAGAAGGACAAAATAAGAGGTGGCAAATGCGATGGAGGGAGAACCGCACTGCTGCTGTTGGAAAAGCAGCTGCAACGAGCTCCTACGGTGTGTGCGAGTTGACTGTCACGGGGTGGTAAGTCATTCCCCGGCCCACCTCCCAGTTCCAGGGCCTGCGGAAGAGAGAGTGGGCACAAATTTGTGACTTCTTTTCACCAAAGGCCAGTGCGGGGGTATTTCCACGAGGAACGGTTGAACTGAGGAACCAATGACTCTTACTGTTCGTTTTTTCTTCTCTTTTCTACTGTTATAGAGTGGAAACACTGCGTGGTAGGTGAGTGGAAGACAAAGCCCAGTATCTGAGAAGCTCTCAGTGTCCCCAGGAGTGCACCTGACAACTGCCTCCCTCGTGCCCAGCAGAACTAAACGGTGTGAGGAGTGTTTCTCCAGGGGTAGTCGCTGCCGGTCTCCATCCGAGGCACACTGCTGATCTTCTCCACACAGGGGCCGCCTCTTCAGTGTGGATGTTTACCCACCAAGAAAATCCGTTTCTTTTCCTGGCTATGTGGTCTCCAGTTCTTTGCAAGCCTCATTGGGGGTTTGTCCCCTCAGGCCCAAGAGCAGACGTCCCACCTTCCTCCTCTGATGCACTGCTGATCCCTCTTCCCTGACCTGCAAGGCTGCAAACAGCCTGTTTCCTTTCCACTCCTGTCAAAGTTTTCTGGTTCCGTTCCATTGTCTAAACACGGAGAGTCTCGGCATCCCTCCCAAGGCCAGAGTTCACACATGGGCCTGCCCTGCGTCTGGCGCAACTGTGCCAGGCAGCCATCCCTGTCCATCAGCAAAAGGCCCTGAGCGACCTTGTCTATCGGGGAAATGGCTAGGAAGTCATGGAGAAGGGCACGTTGAAAGCTCAGCCCATGCAGCCCTCCTTGTCAGGGCCCCAGAACGCAAACCCCTTCGTTGAAGGAACAACAAATAGGTGCCTGCCCTGTACCTGCTCACCTTCGCTCCAGACAACCTCGGCTTCTGCCTCCATGGAATTGGACCCTTCCCGCAGGGGCATTTTCCCAAGAAGGTCCTGGCTGCTTCCGCTCTCTTGCGCCCCAGACGTGCCTGAGGAGCATGCCCCTATTAGGGCCAGACTCTTCCCTTCCACACACACCTGGGCGTCCGCTGGCCATCTATGGCATCATGACCAAGATCAGTGGTCCCCATCTGACAGCATGAGTGTCACCTGGCACTTGGTAGTCTCCCCCTCTGTGGTGCGCCCCCCAGGCACTGTGTTTAACCAGCCCCACAGGATATTCGGACACGCACTGAAGTGTGGGAACTACTGCATGAGATCCAAGGTTCTAAAGTCCCACGAGTCTGTTAGAAATGCAAATTCAATGACCTCAGCTTCACATACTGAATCAGAATCTCTAGGGATAAAGGCCAGGAAACTGAGTCTTAGCAAGCTCTCCCGGCAATTTTCCACCCATGAAAGAATGGAAGCCATTTTCAATGTCACTGGGTGTCTGGTGTGAACGGTCTCCACATCAGGCTGTGTACCCGGCCTACCCCAAGCAGACAAACACAAGCGGTAATATTCCCACTGGTGACTACAATTCTGGGTGTGGCCGCCTGCTACAACATATAAAAATGGAGTGGGCCTACGGCGCTGCCTGGGACCTGAAACTCTCTGGAAGGCCAGATGGGCAAGACTTGGACCCTTCTGCATCCCGGCCAACTCCCCAGTGACTGCAGATACATCGACCTGATCCAGATACTCTGTACTGTTGCCTATGGACAAAGGAAACATGCTGGAAACATCCAGGGGTTTTCAGATCATGTGTGCAGTGTAGTTTTGTTTGTGTTTTGGTTTGGTTTCTTCTCCAGCCCAATTTCAGTACAAACAGCCCCTGTCATGTCTTGCTGTTGCAACTGAGCCCAGTCCCATTTCTCCCTAGGATAAGGCATGGCTTTACTGCCCTTGGTCAAAGGCCCGCATACATAGCACAGTTTCAGCATCCTGCCCTCTGTTCTGTTACTGCCTGGGCAAAAAGCCTGCCCATGAGTTCCAGCCGCACTCCACGTAACCAGCTGTGATTGGGCATTGACCAAAGCCGACCTAGCAGCCCTGCAAATTTCAGTCCATGAATAATTCTACCTTTCTGCGGCCCTGCCAGGTCTCCCTGGCCTGCAACCCTAAATACCTCAGTGACATCCTCCAGCCGCCTCCTGAAAGTCTCCTTTCCAGTCTCAGGCACTGCCGCTCTGAGACCACCTCTAGGTTCACTCGTGAGTTGTGTGGGGGAAAGCTCAGGATCCACAGACAGCAGGAAAGGGACTTTTGACCAATCCAGGCTTGTACCCCTTGACCCTAATTTCTCCTTGCAGAAAATAAATTATTCCTGATTCTGAAGGTATCAGTGGAGGCTGGCTTACACACCAATATCCGGCCCCCACTTTCTCTCTGCAGCATTTCAGTATTTGTTGCCTTATACTATGATAAAGAGACCTCAGAGGCAATGAAATCCAACTCACCGAGCACCCAACATGTTTATATTTTTTTTATAACACCAAAGAGGACCTTCCAAGCAGTAGTTTATTCCCTTGCAACATGTCTCATTCTGGTTGTGAACAATCTTTGCAATAAAAACTAGCTCCAGCTGAAATCTGCCTGCTGTTCAGGACTTGGGACAGGGAGGTGTACTAGGAATTACCCCTTTGGCTGACACGTCTAGAAACTAAAAGAAAAAATTAGGCTGTTTCTTCCTTGAAAATTAAGGTGCTAAACATTTTCAATCAATAAGATTTGTGATTTTTGCCCATCTGTAACTCACTTTCTCCCTCTAGAAATAGCTGATCATAATCACTCATATTTTCAAGTTTGAGAATTTTAATTGACTACACAATGAGGAAGCAAATTAAAAATAACCAAGAAAAAATATGGCTACGTAATGAAATATAGATGCCAAAAGTATTTGCTGCCTAACATCCTTTTTGACTGTTGAGATTTACTCCTCTGAGAGAAATATCAAACGAAGAAATGTATTTATTACTCAATATGCACAGTGCTAAGTATTTTTATTATTCTAACTACACCCTGCTCATTTACTGTTTTTTTGCAAAATGTTAATTTCCCCTTTTGCAGATGGTATATTATGATTATACATACTTATCTAAATATAGATGAAACTACCCAAGAAGACCTAAATAAGTGCAAAGAATAATTCAGCATTCCTCAGTAAAACAATACAAGTAGCATACTTCTTTTGGGTAAATAAACATTTATGTCAAAAATCTTCTTGCATATTAGAGGAATAAAAATATCCTTTTTTGATTGACTGCTACACAATGGTCCCCAAATAGTCTGAAAGTGAAAAAAACATGGTGACATAAAATTAGCACTGCATCTCACGTGTTGTAAGTATTCAGTGAACACTTGAATGAATAAATGAATGCATCAATTAAAATGTTTCATCAACAGTTCCCTCTTTTGTACTTAAAATGGGAGGCAGTTCAGCCACATGAAGATACTAATTTAATTCAACTTTTCCCCATTCTGCTTGGAGACTTGCTCTCTGACT
Organism: Rhinolophus sinicus; assembly: GCF_057876585.1. Lineage (NCBI taxonomy): Eukaryota > Metazoa > Chordata > Mammalia > Chiroptera > Rhinolophidae > Rhinolophus > Rhinolophus sinicus. The sequence goes on from NC_142504.1 coordinate 4,358,776, forward strand.
CACTGGTTCTCAAGCTAATTATCAGTCCTACCAAATCAGATCTAGGTGCCAATCAGAGCGCAGCCTCCCTGTAAAAAAGATGGAAACTGTGCCATAAAATGTGTACTTGGGCCACGATTCTACGCAGTGTCAGAGGCCTTGGATTGCTAAGCTCTTAGTTGAGAATCCAGGCAGGCAGGTCATAAACAAAAAAATTTGTGAAAAGGTAATGCTCCCACAAAATCAAATTTATCTTTTCTCTCACCCTTTTGTTTTTTAATATGAGAAGCAATCGTTGTCTCATCATAACCAAGATCTTTTTTAACAATTAGCGTTACTCCAAAATTGAATAAATCTGGGGGAGTAATTAAAAGGATTCCTGCTAAAGGATATATTGAAGATGGTAACAATGGTGTGAGGGAGATGATAAATAAATCACTTTCATCACGAAGATGCCCTTCAACCAGGAACAGATTAAGTCCAGCAAAAAAAAAAAAAAATCGATTAGAACTGGGTAGAAAACTTAATTAGGAAGTAAATTCATCTCAATGACATGCTTTAAAATATTTTCGTTGAAATTTTGGAAAATGGCAAAAATTCCACAAATGAAGTTAAAAGACTATCTACCCATAACCTTTAGAAGTAATTTCAACACTAATGCCAGGTACTGGCTTAATATCTCTAATGGCTGAGCTTTCTTCCAAATCACTCAGAAAACACAGACAACATAGAACAAAAGGTCAATGGCAATCAATTCTCAAAATATTCAGGGTAGGGGAAATAGATCACATTAATTAATATGAGAAAAATGTATCCAAATATTATCCTTTCGTGTTTTTTTCTACAATTAACATTTCACTTGTGCAACCAAGTATGGAAATAAGATGACAGTTTTGGCAATAACAGTATTTCAGTATATATGGGATGAGACCAAATCTACTCTCAGTAAGAATTCAAAGTCAACACCAGGGTAATGGATTTTTCTATGATGAAGCATAGTAACCACCATTTAGTCATTCAATCCTCGGGAGTCTAGTAAGCATCTTCTTTGAATGAGCCACTATTCTAGGCACCTGGGGTACACCCAAGAATCAAAGATTCCTGACTTCGTAGAGCTTTTCAGCCTATCCTTCTGCTTTCTTGTGATTTGGAGACCAAAAAGAACAGAAATGTCTTGCAAAACCATGGCCACCATAATTAAAAAGTAAATGTAGAACGTTACCTAAGAAGGGGTTAATTACACACGCCATAGTGGTCAGTGTTGGAGGTGTAATAGGGCCTCCTCAACCAACTGCTTCTGGTTCAGGAAATGCCAGGTGTCGGAATTCATCTCTGCATCCTTCCTCAGGATGAGCAGTGTGGATGGTGGTGCAAGCGCAGGCCAACTGCCCGTGGAAAACTACCAGTTGAGACGCGTAGCCGAGAAGCACACCACCTGCTGCGTCACAGGGAAGCCCTGACCCGGGCTAGGCGGGATGTGGTTCAGGACAATTGCTCTTCTCTAAAACTCGCAGCTGTTACATCGTGTTTATTCTATGCTGTCTCGGTCTTCTGAGTGATTTGGAAGAACCCTAAACCGTTAGGGATATTAGCCCAGTATCCAGAATTTATGTTCAAATTACTTCTAAAGATTATGGGTAGATAGGCTTTTAACTGAATTAGTGCAATTTTTGTCCATATTTTAAAATGTGTGTGTTCACATCTATCTTTTACTTTGAATATATATAGTTTTTTCCTTTGGTGTCTTGCTTGAAAAAAACCTCACTTAGCCAAAAATGATATGCAGGTTCAATTATAAATGCTTCCATTTTTATAACAAAATTATTAGCTTTTATGTACAGGATTTGAGAATCTAATTTTATCCCTTTACAGTTGGCTATTCAGTTATCATAACACTCATTTGCACTACTATTCTGTCTTTACCCAATTTTACTTGTGCCTAGCATTATTTCTAAAAGTTCTATTCTGTTAAATCGATCTTTGTTTATTCCTGCTCATGAAATATATTATTTGAATTATTTTAGTTTCATTACACATTTCAATATCTGGTTACACCATAATCCTCCTACTGCTTTTTAAATGTTCTTACCTTTCTTTTGTGTTTATTCATCCAGATGAACTTTAGAATATTTTTTTTCCAATTCCACAATCTATTCTATATTTTTGGCTCTATTTATTATACAAGGTTACTTGAGCAAACATGATATTTTCTCATATAAATAGAGAAAGATGTCTGTTAACCCACATCTTCTATTATCTCTCTCAGAAAATCCTGTAGTCTTTATTTTCTCATTTTCTTGTTACTATATTTTTGAGCAAGCATTAAGTACACGTGTGTGCCAGGCACTGAACTAGCCATCGGCATACAGTTACGGGCTTTGAACAAAAACAACTTCACTTTCTTGTCTCAAGTATACAGAGTAATGGGCAATAGACACACTAGACAATTAAATGGCTTGAGAATGATAGAGAGCACATAAGAAGGTGCTATGAGAACAAATAATGGGGGAACCTAAGCTAACAGGTGGTGAGAGCCTGAAGGATACGCGGGAGTTGAGCGCCCTGGGAGAAGCATGTACAGGATGCATGAGGACGGGGAAGATGGGGCTGGACATGTGTGTGGGGGGAAGGGCATATGTTAAAGATCTGTGTGCATTGTGCTGCCTTCAGGAGGTCAGAGGTTATTTAAGGGCAAAGGGGAGTATTAGGGCTTTAAGTAGAGAAATGGCATGATCATATTTGCATTTTTGAAAATTTTCTTTAGTTATAGGGTTGATAAATCATTGTAATGGAGTAAGAATAGAGATACAAGAACTTTTAAGAGACTGTTTAAAGATTCATGCAAGGGATAATAAACTGGACTAGAGAAGGGCCAATGGGGATGGAGAAAGAGGCAGAGTTAGCTAGAAGCTGATTCCTAGTCACAGAATCGATGCCTGAGGAAACTAATGTTCATTAGTGTAAACTAATGTTTATTCCCGCCAGGTAATAAAATAGCAACTATGAAGTTGCACCAAAGCTGCCTATTCCCTGAACAGGATTAGCTTGGGAAACCCAGATTTGAACTTTATCATACAGGGCTTTGGAATAATTTTTAGATGGAGTACCTGTAATCTAATAGGTCTCTTTAATTGTGGGGACCTGAGAATGAGAAAGATTGTATTCTCACTCTAAACGTAGGGACCACATCCACTGGCTTAAGGCAAATCTGTACTAATCTTAGCACATCATTTGGAGAAATTTTTTAATACTGAAGACAGAAAATTATATTTGACTACTTTGTTTAGCCAAAATATTCAAATTGTCTCAATTTTCACAAAAAGACAATAAACAAACAAAGTTGGCCCAAGTAAGAAATAAAAACCTTGAATGAACCAATAACTGCCAAATACATTTTTTAGAGTTTATTATATTTCAATGGCTTTGTTCCTACATGTTTCATTAGAAAAAAACATAGCACATATAATAAAACCCAATAGAGATAGCTCACATACAGAAATGCATGCCAAATAGGATAAATCCTAGGTAAAATACTGGTAAATTGCATACAGTACTATAGCCACACACAAAAAATTCAATAACCAAAAATAATTTAAAGCATGTCCTAAAATTAGGAAATCTATTACTGTAATTTATATGATCAACTAAGCAGACACAGATAACGTACACAATAAAATCCAAACATAATAGGCAGAAAGGTAAATCCTTGAGCTGCCAGACACCAGTGCATAACATTTTACTCAAAGATGCACTGTAGCCTGCTGAAACCTACAAAATCAACATTAAGGACAGACTTTTCTCAAGAAACTTTAGCCAGTTTCATGCTCACGTCTACCCTCTGTGGGCCTGATATTGCTTGAGCCCTGTGTCATCGTGTTTCTCCACTGATTTATGACCCATTTTCACACTGCCAGTCTCACGTAGCAAGACCACTTTTTCAGGACAGGTGAGTTATTGGGAAAGGGACGCTCAGAAACTGTATGTTCAGCACCTGGGCTGCAGCTGCTCTCAATCACTGAGGTCATGCCGGGGCTGCTCCGAGGACCTGGCTCAAGAGGGTCTGGCAGTCAGCAGTGACAAATGAGTGGGCTCTGGGTGATGACCCATCAAGTAGTGAAAGGCAAAGGGAGCTGTGACGTACAAACCTGGGGCATACAGGGCCACGCTCATACAGATCACATGTGCTCCACAATTGTGAGATGAGTCACATGTCCAGAAACAGAGAGAATCCTGCCACCTACCGCTCACCCCGCAGGCACCCCATCCTCCCCCGGCCAGTTGCCTTCTGCTGGGCTGGGTTGGGCGGCACCTGCCATGTGGACCAACCTTTTGAAGGACATGGGAGCTGTTCCTTCAGTTTAATTTTGTATTAAAATTCGATCCTACTTTGAAATACGTGGTAGCTGAAGTCACTAATTTTCAAAGCTTCAGTGAAAAGTTTGCCAACCCTAATTAACTCCTCCAGTCTCGAAAGATTTTTTCCGTTGGCCCAGAAATAAGTCTGTGAGAATTGTGAAGAGAAATTAAGCCCCATTAGTGTCAGAGTTGGTAACAAAGATGCAAGTAGAAAAATCAAACCTTTACCAAGAGTGAATGTTAACCAAGGGTGAAATAAAGGCTGTGTCCCCAGAATGTCACTGTCACTTGCAATGTATTAGTGCATGTTGCATGTACATGTAATTCTTCTGTTATGTCACATTCTGATTCCTGAGTCTTCCAAAATGTTTGAAACTGAAGATAATTTTAAAAGCAGGCCTTGTAAGATATTTTCTTAATCACATACTTAGGTGGCAGAGGGTAGGGATTTGTTGTGCTTTCTTCCCAATGGGCATTATAAAAATTAGAAAGAGAAAGAAAAAAAAAAAGATTTAAATAACAAAACTAAAATAAGATTCTCTTGTTGGAAATGTCCTGTCCTACTGCTGAGAAGCCGTTTGTAGAGGTAGTTGATACAGTTCTCCAAGAGGCATAGAAGTCATCTTCTCTCTAAAGACCATTGGGCTACCTTATATTTTGTGTTTGTTTGTCCGACTTTGCTTTTTGTTCAATGTATTGTGTTTTGCTCCATTTTCAAGTCTGAAATGAAAAGCCACAGCTCTCATTTTCAATGATGTAAGTTGTTCCTAAGTATATTTTACCTGAGTTTAAAATCAAAGTTAAAAAATAATAGTATTTCTTGGTTCCCTTCTATACAGTACGAGGACTTTGTTTGCTTTGCACCCACACACCTTCTTGTGTTGGTCTATAACAGCTTGACATTCCTCATGCACCTGCTCTTTACCAAATGTATTCAGAGAAGACTGCGTTTCTCAGAGACCACTCGTCTCTGCTCCTGTCCGTATGCCATGGATGTCTCCCCATCAGTTCTATGTCGAGTTGTTCCATAAAAGATGAGAGCACGTCCCAGGTGGCAGCCCTCACCCCTCAGAAGTCCCAGCAGCACACTAAAGGTGGGCAAAACTCGTGGGAAATGTATCAAGTGCTAAATATCATCTCTCAATGTTTGGGCCGCAGTGTCGATGCATGTGGGCAGCCGGGGGGTCTTTCCTCACAACTTGCAGAAAAGTGATGTGATGTTTTCTCAAAGCGAGGAAAGCCCATGCACAACAGACAGCATTAGTCACCCGTGGGAGTGTCAAGACTCTGTCAGTGTTTGAAAACACCGAGCCCCCGTCACTGTGACCTGAGTCTAACCTCCGAAAACTTGACTGAAATGGGAGTAGAAGTGATAAACTCAGTCAGTGAGAGCAAACCCAGGCTGGAATGACATTAAGCCCACAGAGGAGGTGGCCACGCAGGAACAGGAAGAGGGAAAGAAAGCCAGCAACACACACAGTCCCAGGAGTGAGAGGATCTTTTCCCAAAGCCCCAAGCCTGGGGTGCCTGCCTCAGCCCCACTGCTGTGGTAGATCATAGGACGCGGCCCTCTGGTTATTCCACACCCACAGGCAAATGCTCTACCACGGCAGCTCCTGCCCAGTGGACCCACTTGGCAAATGCCCAGATCTATCCACTCAGACTTCTCGTCATGAATTCACAACTTGCCTTCGTACATATCACACCCTACCAGCTGGTTTAGTGCGAGCCTGCAGGTGGCAGATGAGTCTGCCCTTCGCTAGCTGACAGAACCAGAATTCCAAGGGCTGAAGCCAAGGGCCACCCCAAGTGGTGATCCCTCTCGGCATGTGACACCTGGACAGGCTACTTCGTAGCCAACATCCATGCCTTTCATCCCGCAGCTATCGCCTGTGTGCCACCAAATGATGTCGTTTGGACTGGAATGCATGTCAGAAACCTGAGGGGCAGGTTGCTATACATAGTGCCAATGGCACACGACTGGGAAAATACTGAAGAATTGGATGATGCTGAGTGAAATCTGAGTTAAGCCTCACACAAAAACTTCTTACTGAGCTGTGGTGTGGAAACAAACCAGGCTAGCCTGCTTTGCCAAGCACTTTTGTCTGAGATATTTTTGTGCTTCCTTCTCCTCGGACCTCTTCCTTGGCCCCTCGGGTCCTCCCCTGCAAGTCTCTAAATTCAGATTTGGGGCCACAGTCTTGGTCACTTCTCTCACAGGCTCCCGATGCAAATATTCTTTTTAAAAACATGTAATGGCTCCTTGTGACGCGCGAAATAAATTTTTATTGCTTTGGTATCTTTAACACATTCTTTGGTCATTTTGGCCCAGATGAATTTTCTAAAATTATCTCTTCCATTACTCAAGACATTTCGCCGTTGAACAAAACTGAACAACAGAACTTCCACGAGCATGTCAAGATGTTTGTGGGCACTTCTGCTCCCTCTGCTCCCTCTGCACAAACATCTCCCTCTTGGTCCTTGCCCTCTTCCAGACACACGCTTAACTGATTCCTAAGGCAGCTCAAAAGTCGGCCCCTGTGTGCTTCCTGCGTAACCCACTTTCTGTGCTCTTATTTGGTCACATGTCCCTACGACATTCACACCGACATCCTGGGACAAATATCCCAGACCTTACTCATTCTTGTTGACCTCGCCCTTGTTACAATGCTCACTTCAGTAAACATCGAATCAGAAACTTCAGTCTGTTCTTTATTATTTTCCACTGCCCAAACCCACCCAAGGGTATGACTCTAAGAGCTGTCACCATTCTTCCCAGGCAGACATTGAAGGAAGCCTTCTTTAGATAATTGGCAAGGCAAGTACAGGCTGATTTGTTGGCTGGGGGTGCTAATGATTTCTACTGGTGAGGCGTTTTTATGTGTTATAAAATGAGGCACGTTACTAGTGTTACTAAGGCGACTTCTCATTCTTACTTCAGAAAACCCCAGGTGTGAAGGCCAGCAGGTTTGAAAGGGGGGTTCCAGTATCTTCTCTGCCATGATCGAGTGTTATGACCTAAACACGGTTAACCTTTCTGGGCTTTTTGAAGGTGCAAAATGTATGAGGGAAAGTGGAGTCGGCTATATTATATTTCCCTCCCAGCTCTACGGTTGTCTGAGTCATTAATATTTAATGGGAAAATACCATGGAAAGGGTTATTTTATGTTCAAATCCACATCTCTCTTTCTGTGACCTGTTGAAAGTGTCACAATCCATGGCCTGACTTGCAAATTGTCACTCTAGCTTTCCTCAGTTAAAAAGAGTACATCTTCCAATAATCTTGAACTGAGTAGAAGTAGCTTGAAAGCAAAGCCTAGTTATATCGCTGACAGATATTTTTCTATCCTACAAGTTTTAGAAGTTTTTCAAACTTTAAATAGAAAACAGTCGAAAGAGAGAAGCTTCTAGAGGGCTGTATCTCCTTAGCTACCACAAGAATTTTGCCAAACGGGACAGATGCCTCCCTGGTAAAATGTATGTGTAGGTGAAATATTCTGTATGATCATCAAACAAATAATTTTCAACAAAAAAAGGAGGCTTTGCAAGGTGGAGGTTTTAGTTTTGTTTCATCAAATTAGAACAGTGCTAACATAGCATGCAGTTTTATAAATCCTAACCAAATTGGACTAGTTTGTGAGAAAGGAGACTATTTTCTTCCCACACAAGCTAAGTCTAAGCAAGATTTCTTTTTAAAATCCTCTTTTGCCCAAATTAATGATACAAAAAAATAGAGTGAGAAGAAACCTCATAACTCTGAACCCAAAGGAAAAGTTGACAGAGATAAAATAAGTACAAAGCTAATTTAAGCCAAAACCTACTTTCACAGAGAGTTTTCAAGAGGAAAGAAAAACATCTAAAAAGTAATGTCCGAAGAAAATAGACGAAAGACAGTAATTTACATAATATTGAAACGTTTTAAAGTACAACTGACATGAGTCTTTTAAAAAATATTTTGTTTAACTATAAGTTTTTAAAAGGTAATTAACTGTTTAAATATAAAGTAGTTGGCATGTTGATTTATACTTGAAGCTTTTAATAAAAACTTACGAAAGAAATAGCTTCCACACATAAATTCATATGTGTTATTTTTAAAACTTCTCTGTAGTACTTGCAGTTTTAAGTTTATTCTTTAATGCAAATGACTATGAATTCTAATAAATCATTCATCATAGGGATTAATCTGATAAGAACCATATTATCATTTAATAGATATCAGGAAGATATTTGTTAAAATTCAAAACTCTATTTCTGTGTAAAATAAAACCTAACTATTGGAGATACAGGAATAAAATACTAAAATATTGGCCTCAGTAAGCAACCAACATCAAGAAAACACACACAACAAAAAAAAAACTTAAAAAAAAAATCCTGCCATATCATGCATTGCTAATGACAATGTAAATTGACAGGCTTTTAGCGACAACGTGGCCTTTTCTTTCACCCATGAACCTTTAAAATGATCATACCATTGATCTTGAAAATTCATTTAGAAATTTATCTTACGAAAACATCATAGATATTCATTCAGGGCTCTACAAAAGAATTTCATTACGGTATTATTTATACATAATAATGGATTTATTGGAACAACTTAAATGTCCAATAGAGGAAAGAAGTTAAAGGGACCATGCTGAAGCAAAGTGATATGAAGTAAGCTTTAAAAATCAAGTTTTAATGACATGGGAAAATGTATAAATGCTAAGTAAATGTGAGAAATACAAATTTTCCAAAGACAAGGGAAGAAATTACACCTCATAGTTTCAAAACCAGAGATGAAGATTGCTAGTGAAGATTGCTAGATGAAGATTGCTACTCTTTTCCAACCACCTAGAAAGATACATTTGTGATATTTATGAGATATCTGTATTATGTGTGTTATATATTAATGTTTAATACGCATATATGTGCTATACGTATATCACATGTACAATATGGAAACATCAGATATGAAGTGCAGAGGTTCAGGTTCAGGCACCTGCATTAGTGTGACTTCACCTGTGTACCTTGAGAATACTTTTCCCCTCTAACTCAGTGATGACCAGCAGATACCTGACCACCAGGTTTGTGGGAATTATTGAAACCAGTAATGAACGAAAAGCAAAATGCCTGGCAAGAGGGAGAAGGATCGTAGTACTAAACGTTAATGGAGAAGTGTTATTCTTGTCATTACAATTTGTATTATTTGTACTATTATTCTTTTAGTTACTACTTTAAATTACCATCATTGCTACTCTATCACTGTATTTCCTGTTGCTACTCGAAAACACATTCATTATCATCATCCTGCATAAAATGCAGGTAGGACTCATGCTCTAAGTAATGTCCTTGTTTAGTAGCATCCTCTACCTATTAGAAATTATTGTGAATATAATATTTGCACAAGTTTAACAATGATTGTGTCACTGTGACGTCTTGAACTCTCCTATAGAACGGGATGCTTTCACTGCCCTAGAGGTAGAATTAGTGAAGCTGCCAGTTTGTCTTAGTTTCAAACCCACTCTCGGTCACTCCGCTCTGCGAGCCTGAGGCGGGCACTCTGCAAACACATTTCTGTTTTGCTACCCGGCATGTGGCAAGGCTCTGCCAACGAGGGGTGAGAGGGGAACTGGAAGGCTGAGCGAGGGCACAAGGCTTGCTCTGTCCCGTGTGCACTCTGTGCCAACTTTGCTTCTTTTCCTGCAGCACTTCTCCACCGAGACCCTTCCCCCGGGCAGCGCCTGTCCTGCCAGCAGCAGCTGATCATAGTTTGCCACGTTTCCAACACCTCCAGAGAGCTCTGGTCCCAGCTGCATGTGACCAGCCTCTGGGTTTTGGAGGCATGAGCGCCCACCAAGCAGCGCCCCTCTTCAGAGACCTGAGTCCTGGCTCCAGCTGGCTGGGCCGCTCCTCCAAGCTTCCAAAATGTAATAATCTCGGCCTCTTCCCTCTGTCCCCCAGTCCCTGCAGTTGTAACTTCAGGATACCTTGAATCCTAGTTCAATCTCCAATACTCAATTTAAATTCTTTATATTCCATTTTGTCTGTTTATATTCAACTTTGCTCTGTTGTGATGCTTTCACTTTCATCACAACATTGCAAAATAGTTTTTTATTCAAAAAACTTGATTAAGTATCTACTTTTTGCCAGGTATGGTTCTTAGCACTAAAGATGATAGCAGTAAAGGAAGAGACAGTGAAGAAATGCACACACACAAACGTGTAGAACTCATTGTGTCACACAGAATAATAGATGGATGATTGATAGATGATAGGTAGATGATAGATAGATGGATGGATGGATGGATGGATGGATGGATGGATAGATAGATAGATGTATTTGTTGGGTAGTTAAAAGTGTTGTGATCATATAAGTCCATGTAAGCAATTAGAGAGTAATCGGGCCTGTGATATTTTGGACAGGCTCATCAGGGGAGGCCTATGTGCAAAGATGACGTGAGCAAAGATCTAAAGGAAACGAAAGAGAGTGAGTCAGGTGGGTGCACACCATGCACACAAGACCCAGTAAGTCCATTTCCTGTGGTGGGGGATGGATGGATGGATAGATAGATGTATTTGTTAGGTAGTTAAAAGTGTTGTGATCATATAAGTCCATGTGACACACACACACACACACACACACACACACACACATAGAATGGAGGAGGACCACATATTTAGATGTAAGTTATTGTCAATATTGTATTTATGTGCTAAGTGGTAGTTTCAAGATGCTAAATAAGGGAGAGTAAAAGAGTGAGAAAGAGAAGAGGAAAAACAAATTACAAAAGAGGAAAGCACCTTCCTTTTCTTCACCAAAAATATTAAGCCGAAAATCCCATAGGAAGGGCTGATCAAGGTAGGTGTCCACCGAAGACCGGGGTGATGGGATCCTTCAATAGCACAGAAGGGGTGGCACAAGGATGGCATATCCAGGGGTGGATGTTATGGACTAAATGTTTGTGACCCCCAAATTCAGATGTTGAACCCCTAATCCCCAGTGTGCCTATATTTGGAGTTGGGACCTCTAGGGTCATAAGGATAGGGGCCCAATCCCATAGTGTTAGGAGCCTTATAAGAAACTTTGTCAAACTTGTCAAGTTCATAGAGTCAAGAAAAGAAAGAAGAACCAAGATTCAGGAAGAGTAAAGAGACATGACAATTTAATGCCCCATATGATTCTGAATTTGATTCTTTTGTTGTAAATGATATTATCTGGGCAATTGGTGAGACCTGGCTGGGGTCTGAGGATCAGATGGTACAGCATATCACTAATTTAGATGGTTGTTTCTGGATATGCAGGAGAATATCTTTGCTTTTAGGAAATACACACCATAATACTCGGGAGTCATGGGCTTCAAGTGAGCAATGTACTCTCAAATGATTCAGGGAAAATGCTACTTGTCCTGTATTTGAAACTTTTTGGCAAATTTAAAATTGTTTTAAAGTAAACAATTGTTTAGAAAGGAAAGAGAAAAATAATAGGAAATAAAGATCGCAAATACAAACTACTCATTCAACATATGCTTCTATAAAACCATAGCCAAACAAGAAAGCAAACAAACAAACAAAAATACCATAGCTGGGAGAAAATGTGAGAACAAAGGAAGATTCCTTTACGATGGATATTAGGTATATCCAATGTGTTTATAAGCTACTCTGGGTAACACAGTAGAAAATTAAAAATTATTATTGAGTAAAGAAGGGTAGAGTTGCATGAAAAGGATGGAATTCAGGCATGAGAGCAGGAATTACCATTATTTAGGAGCACAAAAAATTAATCTACAGAAAGAAAGACAAGACAAAATCTATCAGTCCAGAGGCAGGTAAGTTTGTAGATTTAATCATGGGAGCATAGGAAGGTTTTTTGTTCTATTTTGTCAGTTACATACAACTTGTCAGGCAGGGAGAAAAGACAAAAGAAGTTGATTATGATATGGATTATGAAATACAAGCTAGATAAGGAGAGAATTAGGATGGCGGACCATGAAAAGGTGACTGGGTTAATGGATTGGAGGTTTTGATGGGATAAAGTATTGGAGAGGATGTGCTGGAGAACAGAAATAGGAAATTTAGGGATAAGTATTCAGAGAGTGGGACGTTTGAAAATAAGATGCTCATCCTATTCACTAGTGTTTCATAACAATATCAGAACAATTTAGTTCAATTATCTTAGGACTGGAGATTTACTGGGGTCACAGACAATGTGGATAAAGAATGAAAATATTTGTTGGAACAGTACTAAATCCAGAATTGTGAAAATGGTCGTTCTTACAAACGTAATTCAGGAAGACCCTGGGATATCCGAGGATCAAGTCCTTTCCTTTTTTTTTTATTTTAAATTCATGTTTTAGTCAAAGGTATAAAGAAGGGATTTAGAAGTCATAAAATGAGTAGATTGAAAGGCACAGTCAGTAAATTTCAAAAGCTTTATACAATATGATAAGAATATATTCAGCCGTTTTACAACCTTAGTTATCTGTCCCTATTAGAAAGAGATTTGTCTTACTGAGGAAGTCTCTGATGTTGGCTAAAGGTCATTGAAGAAAGAAAAAATGAAGGAACAAACTCATTTTGATAATACCTATTTTGAGTCATTTAAATATGTATATTCTCACCTACTATCAAAACCTAGGGATACTTTATCATTTCAAAAAAATGTAAAGATATTTATACCAATTAAGAGATCGACATTAATTTATATTCTATTATTATAACGACAAAAAGTATGTTTGACAAAATAACCTTGGGTCACTTTCTGCTACTGTTTTGACTTCATTAGAGAGAAGTCACCAACTGAGTACTTTTGTGGCCTGTGGAATAAATGGAAAGAGAAGGATGGATGATAATTTTTAAGAACAGCTGGGACTATATGTAAGTGGCTATCGATATAAGTATTTCATCTATTCTTTTAAAATAATTAAGTCACAGAACATTGATGATGAAATACGCATATTTTAAATGAATTTTCGAGTGATTGTTTACTCCAGACTGAACTTTAATGTATTCTCTGTTCCTCCTTTCCTTTCTTTTGGTCTTGGTTCCTTCATGTACCTCACATTTTCCAGAGAACTGTGCCTTTCTTTTCTATCTTTTTCTTAATAGTACTTAAATATTTTATTTTACAATTTCCATTTGTTCTGTTATGCTTTAGACTATCAGCAAAAATAGGAGTAAAAGCTCCTTTTAAGGATTATTAATTTTCCTAAGTAAATTTACAACTCTTAAGTCCAGAGTTTATGGAATTATAGGGTAGAATTAGCTGTTAGAAAGACGAGTAATGGCCTATGAACGTGTACAGCAGTTTCTGTGTTCAGGAGTTATCAAAATCTTCTTGGACACAGAGATTGAAAATAAGAACCTGGCAATCAATACTACATTCTCTAAAATTGACAGATGTAACTTAACAGAATTAAAGAATGGCCCAATCCAAGCAATCAATTTCTAACTTCCTAAAATATACATACGTGTTGCTTTTTAAATAAATATGTGATGTGATATGTAGCTTACATATAGAAAAATATACAATCTTCATTATAATTCATGAATTTTGACAAATGTATGCATATTTAACAAACACCCAATCATAATACTATATACCCACCATTACAATATCATACAGAATATTTTCTCCATCCTAAAAAAATATAATGACTATGTGTAAGGGATGATGAAAATGACATTTTACCTAATGTTCACCTATTCAACCCTCTCAGCCACTTTTAAGCCCTGACAAGCACTGTTCTGTTTACAGAATGTCACCTAACTAGAATCATACTGAATGTAGCTTCTTCAGACCAATTGGTTTCATTTAATGATATGCACTTAAGATTTAGCCACGTTGTTGTTTGAGTTGATAGTTCATTCCTTTCCCTGCTGAAAAGTGTTCCATTGTGCGGCTGTCCCACAGCATGTTCACTGATTCGCCTCTTCAAGATATCTTAGTTGCTTCTAACAATTTTGAATGAAGCTTTGGGCAGCATTTTGCACACTGGTGTTTGTAGTGTAATTGCTGGGTCATAGAGTAAAACAATGTTTATCTTTGTAAAAAGCTGCCAAATTATCTTCTAAAATGGCTGCACCTTTTTGCATTCCCAGCAGCAAAGAATGAGGGTTCTTACTCTGCATCCTCGTCAGCACTTGGTATTGTCAGTGTTTTTGGTTTGAGCCATTCTAACAGGGGCAGTGGTGTCCCACCAAAATGTTACTTTGCATTTCCCTGATGACAAGATGGTGGGTGGCTTTGCACACAGGCTTGGTTGCAATCTGCGTCTACACTTTGCAGATGTCCTCTTTCGATACCCTCACTTCCTTACTGAGGTGTCTGTTCAGATCTTTTGCCACATTTTAATTAGGTGCTTTCCTTATCATTGAGATTTAAGAGTTCTTTGTGTGTTCAACATACAAGTCCTTTATCAAACATGTGTTTTTCAAATATTTTCTCCAAGTCCTCAGCTCATCTATTCATTCTCTTAAAAATGTCTTTCACAGAGAAGACATTTTGAATTTTACTAAAGTCCAACTTAACTTTTTTTTTTTTTTTCATGGATTGTGTTTTTGGCATTATATCTAAAAACTCATCACAAAACCCAGGATCACATTGATTTCCCCGTGTTTTCTTGCAGAAGCTTTCGTTTGGCATTTTACATTTATGTCTCTTATACTCTTTGAGATGAATCTTACGCAACGTATAATGTGTGTGCCTAAGTTCATTATTATACATACAGAAGACTAATTTTTAAAGTATCATTTGTTGAAAATACTATTTTATTCTCCATTGAGTTGTCTTTGTGCCTTTGTCTGTTTGTATATTTTTAATCACTGATGTTGACACATATTCTAAAATCTCTTGAAGTAGGAATAATAGATTTAGACCAGATTCACATTAAGCAAGCAATTACTCATCTTAGCGATGGTCCAGGCATTGAACAACAACAACAAAAGAAAAAACATCTAGCGCATATGAGCAAAATAACTTAAATTTTATATACACAAAGCTAATAGTCTGTCAAGAAATACATAAGATTAAATAAACAATTACCAAACAGTATGATAAGTTTTACAAGAGAAATACAGCATAATTTGGAATCATAGACCAAGTGTATTCTCATGTAAAATGATCAGGGAAAGTTTCCTGAAGGGGTGTTCAAGTATTACCCTTACGTTGATTTAGAATCATGGTGGGGAGCTAGAAATGGGAGCAGTGGGGTAAAGGGGGTGTTATTCAGAGAGAGAACATTCTGTGCTGACAAAGCACGATTCTTCACTAAGTATGAAAAAGGAACACAATGTGTCAGTGGCAAGAGATAAGGCTAAAGCGGTATGCAGGAATACGGCCATGAAAGGTACTCTAAGTCACTGTAGCAATTATTCTAATAATGATGTTGAAATAGTGACACTATCCGATTTGCAGTTTTGGAAAATCCTTATGACTGCAGAATGGAAAGACATGAAGCAGTAAAAGAGTGCAGAGAGACAATCGCACTCAGAAGTTACGTAGTAATCCAGGTAAGACATTACAGTGACTCGAAGCTAAGAATGGAAATTGAAGGGATAATAGTAGGTGAAATCAACAGCACTTGTTGACTCATTGGACACAGGGAAAGAAAAAAAGAAGAAAACAAGATGACTTGCAGCTCTCTTAATTGCATAATGATTTACAATGTAATGCCATCGCTGAGTTAAACAACAGCAAGCTAAGTACGGATTTGGGGAGATCACAAGATAAGTCCTGGTCGTGCTGAGTGTGCTGTGCTTGGGCAATATTAAAGTGAATATTTTCAATAGTCAAATGGTCCTAGATCTCGGGAGAGAAGTTTTAAACTAAAGATACAGGCCTGGGAGTTATCAATACTGTAATTAAAAGTAAAGTGGCTGAGATTGTTTAAACATTGGGTAAGAACAAATAGAATGTGACACAGGGCAGAGTTCGTAGTCGTCCTAATATTTAATGGAAGGTAGAAAAAGAGGCCTTGCAAAAAAAAAAATACTGATGACAGCCAAGGAAATAGGAGGGGAGAAATCAGGAGATGTGATGTTCAGACATCAAAGGAAAAGACAGTTTTGAGAGGTGGGGGCTAACCATCAGGATTATATGATGTTAAGAGGTCAAATTAGATAAGGCATGAAAAGTGCCCATGGTTTTATGCTGCAAGAGTTTTCAATCACCTTAATGAAATAAATTTCGATCTATTTTTGTTGGCGAAATCCAGATTATCCTGGATTAAGTAGTGAATGAGAGTGGATATATTACAAGTGGTGTTTTGTGCATGCAATAAAGAGGAACGTGCAAATGGATGGATTGGTTGCAGCAGAGTGGACTGCACTTTACAGAAGCTCTCCTGTAAAATGTGTTATAAGTGGGAGAGAAAGCCAGCTTAGAACAATTCTAAATTTGGCCCATGAGGACAGGCTGAGAGAATCACGTGACTCCAACAGAGTCTGTGTGGAATGAACTAGAAAATCATAAAAACTGAAAACCAGACTGAGAAGAATGGGCATTGTCTGTCACGAGTCCTTCTACCATCTTTGTCTCTGTCCTTTCTTTTCTCTGATGCTGCTGTCTGGAATATAGCTCTGGCAATACTGAACCATGAGGAGAAGGACACTCTGCATCTCTCACTGAAGCTTCCAAAAGCAGATGAGCCCTGAACCTCTGACCTCCAGATATTAGTTACGTGGCAGAGAGATGAGGTTCAATCCTGTGTAAGGTATTGTTATTTGGGAGATTTTTATCATGCTGAGCAAAATTTGAACCTTACTATCCTTTCTAAACAACTAACTTCTATCCTGCAGGCACACACACACACACACACACACACACACACACACACACACACACTTATTCCTCTATTCCCAGAATGCAGTAGTGAACACACCTTTCACTGTCAAGCCCTCCAAATTAGGAACAAGTCCCAGGGAATTCTAAAGACCTCATTTATTGTTTTTTTTTTTTCCTTTTTTCTTTCCCTCTTCTCAAATTGCAGAGCATTTTTCCCAAGTTTAGTTTCCTGTACTCGTATTTCTTTAAATCGAATGGCTTTTTGCTCCTTCTCAGCAATTACGAAGACTAATTGATAATTCAGTCCAGCTATCAGGGGCTACTCCCGCAGGGCCTGTGGGTCTCTCCAAAGAAAGTGTGAGCTGACTCTTACTTTCTGAATTTAGAACACTCTGACCTGGGATCAAAATGTTCTTTCATCCAACCTCAAATAACCTCACACTAAATCTTGGTCATTTAAAGAAGTCTTCAATAGTTTTTCTTTTTGTACCTTGCAAGTTACCCAGTCATGATCCTGCACTTGATACTGGTGTGAGAGCTTCACGTTTATCTTAAATTAGGGTGGTCCTATAATTTATCATCTAAAGATGAACGCAAAACTCTATGCTAATAATAATTATGGTGAAACTGACATAAACCAAGACCATTCATTACAAGGTGCCGCTCTGTTTTTAACCAACGTAGAACTTACGTGATGCTCCTTTAAAAGGCTTGGGTTCTGAGTTGGGGACTCCTCAAGGTCTTCTGAGGACAGCCATCGAGCCCTTCCCTCTGCACCCAGACTAACTCCAGTTAAGTTGGTTACCACACAGAGTCACCTAATAGCCATGCATTAGCATGCCTGGCTTATCTTATTTGGGGGTGAGTAGGACATCCATACCTGCTCGAGTCAGACCAGAAGTAGAACATAACTCCATCCTAGAATGCTGCTAAATCACTTCTAGAACCCTGACTGCTGCCTTGCCTCTTCTCATAATATCTCATGAACATAGCCTCAAGGCTTTCAAATACCAGTTCTCCATTCCTCCAACATAAGCCAGTACAATTTACCACCATTTGCCAGTGGAGAAGCCCAGACTGCTCCATTCATTCTTCCTCAAAGATCACTATAAGGTCTAATTGCCCTTTACATTCAGCCCGCAATTATAAAACTTCAGGTCCATGCCTTAAAAATAGGGATAAATGACAATAAAAATAAGAGTTAGCTGTGACTAAGCGCTTACTATATACCTGACATTGTCCTCATAAAGTATGAAACAGGAACTGTTTGTTTACAAGGAAACTGGGTGACAACTTGGGAGGAGAAGTCACTTGCTTAAGAACATAGAGATAGCAAATGCTGAAGGAAAGTTTGAACGCAGTCTGTAACACTCAATAACTAGGGAATATGTATAGGTAAAAGATGCTTTTAATTGAGAAACATGTATACTTAATAATGTAAGGCTAGTTAAATGTTTATAAATTGCTTTGGTTCTTGAAAGATTTTCAACAGCATTATTATAAGTTATTATTTACTTTCATTCAAATTGTAAATATAGGCAAAGAATCAAGCTTAGATATTATAGACTGTACTAAAGTTGCAGCTTTTCTTGTATTTTTGGTTTTCTTTCCCACAAATAATTATCTATTGCACATACACATACACACAAATAGATATAGAAGGTAGCTATTCATGTCTAATCAAACCCAGGGGGTTTTTAATGAAAAAAATAAAATATTGAAATTAATAAACATCACATATCCTGAGTTTTAACTACAATATATTTAAAGCAAAAAGGAACTTTCCAGAGATAGTAGGTTCAGCCACAACACCCTCAGCCTTTCTTACTTCGTGGCTTCTAGTTATAGATTTTTTACTAGAGGATGAACACATAATATTTATGTATATATTTTTTTTGCTAATGAAGAAATTAACAGATGCAACTTATAATTTAATCAGAGCCCCTTTTAACCTCTCGTATGAGGGGAATTATTGGATGCAAGGGTCCATGAGTTTTGTAGAGGGCATCTAAGCAGATCGTGATATTAACTTTTACAGAAAATGTGAAGCTTCCCTTTGCCATTTCCAGAGGTCTCCTCCAGGCTGGGCATCAGAGTTGTAAAATGATATAACATGACCTCATGAATAATTTGAGTTCTTCAACTTGGTGAACTTCAATTGCAAAGTTACATAGCAGTCCATGGAATATGAGCCAGATCTAAGTAATTTACATTTTAGTTGCACATAAAAGGAAAAGATGAAGGGAGAAATGCCATCTAGAAAATTCAAATGAACAGTTGCCATGTAATGGGGAGGTAGATTCTACTTAGACCCCCTGGCTTTTTAAGATGCTTGACCACTTCCAATGACCATGAGTTACTCCCACTCTCTGAATTGACTTTATAAGACACGAGATATTAGACAGCCAGAAGTTGTGTGGAAGAGATTCGAAGACTCATCTCCAAATGTGGAATCTTAAGCGACTTGTTTGTTAGTGTCTAGCAAAGAGTGTGGGTGTGATTAATTTTGTTTGTAAGGGTTATTTTTTCAGTATACCTTGTAGAACCAAGAGCATGAACAAGTTTCATTTGCTCATGTTAAAATATATAACTCTCCACCCTGCGTTTTAAACACTTTAGATCTTAGGATCTTGAAGAAATAAAGTCTTGATTTGCTTTTGTGAAATCAGTGCCTGGTTATCATTAGCAGCTCCTGGTCCCCCGTATGTAGAATAAGAAGTTTGGATTAATTGCTTACTAAGCTCCATTCTAGTTCTAAAATTCGTTCATTTTAGGAAGATGTGTTGTATACAAGGTGTGATCAAACAATATGGTGAGTGTTTAAATAAAAAAAAATTATTACAGTAAAAACATATTGCTGTTAATCCCCCTCAAAATGCTCCCCCTCGCTTTGAACACACTTATCGCATCATTCTTGCCACTTTCTGAAGCAGTTCTGGAAGTCCTCTTTTGTGAGTGTCTTTCGTTGTGCTGTCGTGGCTGCCTCAATGTCCTGAATCATTTTGACTTTGAGGAAGAGCCAGAAGTCACAAGGTGCCAGATCCAGGGAATAAGGTCGATGAGGACACATCGTAATGTTTTTATTTGACAGAAATTGCCATATATCAGAAGCAATGTGTGACACGTAGCCTTGTCGTGATGGAGGATGAAGTAAGACACTCATGAGAGAGGACTTCCAGAACTGCTTCAGAAAGTGGCAAGAATGATGGGGTGTGTTCGAAATGAGGGGCAATATTTTGACGGGGATTGATGGCAATGTGTCTCTTACTATAATAAATTCTTGTTATTTAAACATTCACTGCATTTTTCAATCATACCTCCTTCATGTAGAGAAAGAGATATGTTCCATGCTGTCTCTTCTGTCAATATCTTGTCGGTGAGTCTATCACATCTTTGAAAATGTGATACGTGGAGAATACTGGTCAACCCAGCCCTGCAAGGCATTGCCTTCTATAATTCAGTGGGAAAAAAATTTAAGAGCTCATCTTTGGTTAATACAAGTTAGTGACTTTCTCCCAGACTCTTATTTTCTTCAGCTGAAATAGAGTTTCTCTGTGGACTTTTATATTGCTTCCATATTTAAGGACTCTGTGATACTTTCTTTCATTTCCCCAAGTGAGAAAAAAATAATCCACACATGAGGTTATAGGTGAAAGCTTTCCTCAAAACCCTGAAATATTCTCTCCTACATGCTCTGAGCTTCTCCGAAGAACGTGGTAAGGATGAGCCTCTAGATGCCTGCCTGGAAAAGCCTGTCAGCTCCACTGGCCCCATGAGATGTCTGCAGGAGAAGTGAGCCACGGAAGTTTGTGCCTCTGGACCCATAGGGATCATCTTCCAGTTCCTTAGATGGTTTTATTTTAAAGATTATTTCTAAATAAAATACCTAAATTTGTGTCTTCCAATTACTCAGCAAAAAACATTTGAAGTTTACAGTGGGCACTTAAGCCCCAATTTAGAACAGATTATGACCATGCAATATGGACAGTCACTCTATCATGAGCCTATGAGAGTCAAACATGGGGATCCCCATCGATTTCAAGGCACACAGATAGCCCAAGGCCCTCTTAGGATGAAGGAGCAGTGTGGTCTGTAGTCACGGAACCTGAAGATCCCCATACCCAGTTCAGCTCTTGGTGGACCAATGGCTCTGAAAGCTTATGTAACAGCCTGCAGATATGTAAGGGAGCAGTGTTTGAAAGACAAATTTAAACAGCAATAACAACAACAAAAATGTAATCTAAAAAAGATACCAAAGGAAGGCAATGGAATGAACTCAAACAGGTTTCATTATGCCTGCGAATGGAGCATATTCAAGTAAGCATTCCTATTATAAATTGTCGGGGGGGGGGGGGGCCTTGCTGGGGAATAGCTGTGGTGATAACGATATTTAAATTAAAAAAAAAAAAAATGACCGAAAGTTAATTCAAAGGGCAAAAAAAAACCAAAATGAGATTGGGGATTTTATTGTTAGGGCATTAGTTCATAAACAGGTATTTTAAATAAGAGATTTGCAGTCACCTTTATAAAATAATGTATCACTCATCATCTTGGGGAAGGAAAAATGGGCAGGAAATATCTCTTCCATATATGGGTGCAGACAACTTGTCTTTCCTGACAAGTTACCTCCAATCTTGTGGGAGAATACAGTGTTTTAAAGGGATTTAGTTAAAATAATGGGACTGAGTCTCAGAACTGTGTCATTTGGTATACTGGATATATTTACTTTTTAATTAAGGGTTCTTACCACTTCAAACTGTTAATATATAGAGAGAGACTTTTCGTCTTAAATGAGGCAAATGTTTTAAAGGAGATAATGCAAATGTGTTTACTGGCACTGTTTACAGTCCTGGAGATGATAGAACAGATAGTATTTAAGATAAAATATTTGATCTACATTGGCAAAACTTAAAATAAAAGGTCTATGAGGCACTTCTCATAAGAAAAAGAACATAAATCCTTTTGTAGTCCCTTCCTTCCTTCCTTCCTTCCTTCCTTCCTTCCTTCCTTCCTTCCTTCCTTCCTTCCTTCTTTCCTTCCTTTACTCTCTTGTTGCTTAAATGCTATGATGGTTTATCTGTGCTATAAAAGCTTTTCTCACACTTTATTTTTCACATTTAAACTTGTTTTTATTACACTTTTGCAGTGATCAAGTTCCCCTTAAAAGCAGCTGAAGTGCTTTGCAAAATTAATTCAGAACTTCCCTTGCTTAAAATGGATGCCCTTTTCTTTATAGTGGAAAATGTTCTAACAGCACATAACCTTGAAGTCAGGTCATGTTCCTGACATATTAATCACATGTTTATGTTGAATGTTCAGATAAAGCTAAAGCCTTGTGATAAACATTAAGGCATGCAATTTAAAGCTGGAGGTGACTAACCTCTGAGGATCTAATGGCCGGAAATTTTTGTTTATTTTCCAAATAATGCTTAGTTTGGGGTAGATGTATTAACTTGGGTTTGTTCTATAGTCTGAACACATTCTCTATGAGAGAGTGTTTTTCTTGGAATCACATACTTCAGAATCCTTTGCTCAGTACAAGAAGGACATAGCATCTTGTTGGCCTAAACATGAACAGATATGAAATATCCCCATGACTGTCTCCAAATCTTATTTTCTGTCTCCACCCACAGTGAAAAATAAATGGGTCTTAAGAAAATAAATAATATTGCTATGAAGTTACTGTGAGTTAGTTTTCTGATCTTTTAAGTTATCACCGCAATAGGCAGTAGAAAGAAAGTTAAAAATCCAACAGCTACGTTAAGGTCATTTTTCTCTGGTCAGTGACACAATTAGCCAACTCCCAATTCTTTATGAGTAAAATGGAAATGCATATACCACATTGGTTTCCTGGCCACACTGTTAAGACTGGGTCACATTTCCAAACAGCATTGAAGACTTGTGGTATAGTTGCATAGAAATAATAACGGGAATGAAATACCTGATACTGTTAGATAGCAAGTGATTTTCATTTTGGTAAAAAGATTTAAATTCACAAATGATTGGTCTTCATATGGACAAACAGAGCCTTTAATGTGACATACACTGTTTTTTAATTCTTAATTAGAAATAGAATAGAAATCTCCAAACTGTTCCAAGGCAGGTAACTAGATTTGTTCCAAATTCTAAAACTTACAGTGCTTATTGTTCCTAAAGAATATTCCTTGCTCATATAATCCGAGGGAGCATTAAAGAATCATTGTGTTATGCGAAAGAAAAGCAAATAAACAAAACAAAAAACAAATCATGCAATGAAGACTTTAATGGTATTTAAAACCCCTCCCCGGCTCCAAAATACACTTGAGATGGAGGCGGGGAAGGCCCAGGGGTATATAAATTTGAAAAATAAATAAAAGTAAACGTGCACGGTGGGCTTTTCTTTCTGGAAAATTCTCTCCATACGTGACTTTTTGGACTTCGGTGTTTTGCATTTGCCAGCTCGAGGGGCACGGTGCCTGCCTGAGCAGCGCCTCTGAAGGGATACCATGTGACCGCTCTAGTTAGCGCAGTTAATAACTGGTTAAGCGACATTTCCCTCAAATGGCCGTGTGCATCGCCCCCAAGCAGTCTGCTGCACCCCATGCCATTCCTCCCCCCTTCAACACGCCCCAACTTCCTCCTCAAATCTCCAGCGCCTACCCCCCAGCCAAGCAAAACCGCAGTCCTGCAGCCGTATTGTCCCTGTGAGCACCGAGCGAGCGATCCCGCCCGCCGAGGCAGGAAAGATTCAATCGACGAGAGGGAAAAGCACATCGGAAAAGGCTGGATGCTTCTGCTCCCCAGAAGGACACCGCAGCGCGAGCCTCCGCGCCGCTGCCTCCCCGGGCTGCGTGGCCGAGCGCCGGGCAGGTGCGGGACCGCCTGGCGCACACAGAGTTAACGGCGTCATCGCAGCCATTAGAGGGAAAAGTTGCGGCGCGGCGAGCCCGGCGAAGTCCTCCGCCCGCCCCCTGGCCCACTCCCCACTTCCCAGCCGGCGCGGCGTGGAGGGAGGGCAGTGATCACGCAAGCCCGAGCAGCGGCTGACGTGGGCCGAGCTGCCAGGTAGCGGAACGCAGGCAGCCAGGCGGCGGACTCACTCCCCAGCGTCGCAAGCCCGGGTCTGGACTCCGAGGCTCCCCGAACCCCAGCCAGCTGGCTTTAGCCTTCGCGAATTGCACCCCCCTGTCCCCAAAGCCAGTCCTCGCCGAGCCAGCAGCAAGATGTTTGCAGAGTCGCGCCCGGGGCTCTGAGACACCGCCTCCTGACACGTTTGCATTCCTTTCTTTTAGGGCTTTTTGGCGGTCGGCTATACTGATGTGACCCCCCCTCCCTTTTTTTGGAACGATGGGGATCTTTTTGGCGTATGTCGGATTTGTTTTCTTCTCCGTTTTATATGTACAGCAAGGGCTTTCTTCTCAAGGTAAGTGTGTTCACTGGCAAACATACATTTCCTCGCGGGGTGTGTGTGTGTGTGTGTGTGTGTGTGTGTGTGTGTGTGTGGTGGTGTGTGGGCAGGCAGATGTGGAGAGATTCCCAGCAAGTAACAGTGGAATAGTGTTCTGTGGGCATTTTTCTTTAAAGTTTATTAAATAGTAGGCATGCTAGATTTGAAAGCAAATCGAGCTGGTGCCTGACGGTGAGGTAGGTTCCTCAGTGAGCACAGACACAGGGTTGTGTGTGTGTGTGTGTGTGTGTGCCTTCTGTGTGCGTGCACAGGATAACCACTCATGCATACATAATCGTCACAAACAAACAGGGACTCTCCTTTGCCAGTCCTCCCGTTTGATGGAGGCAGAGTGGGTTTAGAGTTTCCTTTTTCTGGGTCCCTGTGACTTCGTTTGCACGGATGTTTATCGAGGGACAGACTCGCGGGAGGACCCATAGAAAGGTCTGGCTTGCATTCCAAGCGGCAGCTGCTTGCTGGGTCCCGTAGTTAAGGACTTAGCACGCTGCAGGGCCCATTTCAGCACCATGAACAGTGGTGGGGACCCCCCTGTCTGCTGCCAGAAGACTGCATCTCTTCTGAAGCAGATACGCCAGCCTCCCCCTTCCAGCTAGAACAAATAAGTCTCTTTGTCAGATCAGAAGGTCTTCTTTACATCTCCCATTTCCTTTAAGTATAAATGCAGGGCCGTTTCAATGGCGATCACTTGCGATTTCATAAAATTGTGAAAAGGGGCGCTGACAGTGTCTCTCCTTAAAAAGTCAGGAAAACGTGCATCCGCCCTGAGCCAGTCCTGCAGCGAGGGGCCCTCCTCTCCAGGAGCGCACTGTACCCTGCACCCACACACCCCCATCAGCCACGAATCTCTCCAAGACTGCTTTCAGGGAATCGTCATCTCTTCCCAAAGCGTCCCTTAGACAAAATAAGAACAACCATCCAAAGAATTCCATGTTAAAGAAATGCCTCTGGGAGAAAGGGAACATCTTATTTTTGCGACTTTTGCATGACTCCATGAATCTCACAAACTATAATAGCAGGGTCGAAGCTGGTAATGAAAAGACAGGAAAACAAACACATCTCTAGTGACTTCAAAACAATCTTTAATCTGAACTAAGTGCAGGTATGTGATTCTTAGGTGCTATGATGTATAGCAATTTACAATACAATGGCTTGACTGGAACAAGTATGGAGGTGAATTTGGAGAGAAATCGTCACAGCCTAGAAAGTGTGCAACTTGTTTCACTGCTGTAGCCTTTGGATCACAATTGCTAATAGTTGTTTTGCTGTATCAGGAATGTGCATTTTGACAGGTACTCATGACCCATTCTCTATAATGTGAAACGTCTAGTTATCATAGATTGTTTAGAAACTTGGAGGCAAGAGGTTCCTCATATATCAACTTGACAGAATTGTCTAAAATGCACCTCACTGAATCCCTCAGCAGTATTTGGGGACTGCTGCAATCTGACAAAATGTATTTGCTTCTAACTGAGCAGCCTGGCTAATAGGGGGAATTATTGGCAAGCTTGTTAACCTCTCCATTATCCGGACTTGATTGACAACAAAGTGATTTAGGCATGATACCAAAAATAAGACAGGAAAGAGGCAAAGGAACGGGGGTTGGGGAGCCAGGCAAAGTGCGGGATGTCATAAAGGGGGTTTTGTTCTTGATTTTTTTAAGTCCAAGTAAAACGTAGTGAGCAATCAAGGCAAGAGAACTGACAAGAGTGGTGTGGATATTCTAAAAAAGATGCACTTCTTCTATTTTACAGCAAAATTTACCGAGTTTCCGCGGAACGTGACCGCGACCGAGGGGCAGAATGTGGAAATGTCGTGCGCGTTCCAGAGCGGCTCCGCCTCGGTGTACCTGGAGATTCAGTGGTGGTTCTTGCGGGGGCCCGAGGACCTGGAGCCCGGGGCCGAGGTGGCCGGTGCGCAGGTAGCAGAGTTGCGTCGCCCGCACGCCCCTGCGTCTGTCCACTCACTCCCTTGGGCCTCTAGGTGTCCGCCAGGGGTCTGCGGCCCAAGATGGTGCATGGGCGCCCCTTGGGAACCACCAGCTCTCCGGGTGGGCGTGACACCCAGGGATGCCAGGGTGTGCGCCAGAGTGTGTCCTGGGGATGATACAGCAAGGAAGATGTCCTGTCGAGTCTTTCTGGTTAAAACTGGGATTAGCCGCCTCCTTTTAGTGCTGGCTATCATCGAGCTGTCCGTGATGGCACTGCTGGGTTGGTACCTCCCAGGACACTCACTGGCGGTCCCTTTCTGGACGGTGGGATGGGGTGGGGAATTCTGTCGGTGTCTGCATCTCCCCCTCCCGCACGTCTGTGGCTGGCAGAGAAGAAAGCGATTGCTAAGGGTGGAATGAGACAGGAGTGCGGAAGGGGCGACAGGGGAGGGGAAGAGTGAGGAGGAGAAAGGAGAGAGAGGTGGAAGAGAAAGGAAGGAAGAAGGTAGTGAAGGAGGGAACCGGAGGCCGAAAGAAGAGGGTGGAGAGGGGGACGGAGTGGATGGGGGGAGGGGGGAGGGGCGGAGAGGGGAAGGGAAGAGGAAAAGGGAAAAAGTGGGGAGAAGAGGGAGAAAGGAAGGGGGGGAGGGGGAAGGGTCCGAGCAGAGAGTGAAGACAGTTCAGCAAAACAGGCGGCGGACGAGTCCAGCAATCCGGGCGAGAAAAATAAAATCTGTCCTTGAGACCCCGAGAAGAGGACGCAGTCCCGGCAAAGATGCAGAATCTCAACCCTGCAAACTTCCACCCACACGCGTGCCCGGCGCCACCCTCCCGGAGTCCCTACCTCCCCGCACAGCCCGTAGGGGACAGATCCGAGCGGGCGACACAGCAGCGCCCCTGCGCGGTGGTGGCCTCGGCCTCGCCAGCCGTGCTGGGGAACGGCTCCTCCCTCTCTCTTTTCTGAATCACCACACACACACACACACACACACACACACACAAAATGTTGCAGCAACGGGGCTCGGGTGCTTGCTGTCGCAGGGCATGGCCCGCACCTCCGCGCTGCGGGTCAGGGCTGGGACCATCCGGGTCCTCAGCCTGAGCCTTCGCCGCCTTCTCCCGCAGGTGGAGCTCGTGCCCGATCGAGACCCGGACAACGACGGGACCAAGATCAGTGTGAGTATCATAGGGACGGGCGACAGGGGGCGCGTGCCTTCGTCAGCTGCCAGGCAGGCCCAAGATGAAAAATCAATGAATTTTAGGTTTTTAAAAGCCTTGTAACTTATTGTCCCTGAAAAAGGCAGTTTCGCAAACGTAGGACGAGAACCACTGTCTCTTGCTTACCTCATTGGGTGCATAAAAATGGAAACCTATTTAGAGTTGGTACAATAAAATTATTGATTTTAATCACCTAAATATTTAAACGTTCCTAGAGAATGGTTTTGTTATCACAAGGGGTGTGATAACCTTGCTTTTTAAATAGTTACATAACTGTAATTGTAAGAGCTGCAACACTAATATCTATTCAAAATTATGGAAATAATTATCTTTTAATAGAAAGTAACACACTAACAACAAAAATCTTCCTAGGCAGAAAAATATTAAAGCATCCCACAGTGTTGAAGTTGTAATGAAAACAACTCAATTTTCACTGTTATTCATAATGCATGCCGTGTATTTCTAATGTCAATATTAAAAATCATATAAATATAAAGCCAGAAGCCAACATAAACATAAGAACATAACTGGAGAAGGTTAACCTATTGAAAATATAGAGATGAATTTCTACTCTACTGGTTACTACTTTTCATAATTGTGTGTAAAATTAGGAAAAAACATGAAAATCTTATTTTTTTACTGTACCTTAAATGAAGCCACATAAAATCATTTTATATTAATAGAACTGATTAATTTGTTGATAAATAGTAAGCAAGCTTCCATTATTAGAAATGAAATAGTTATATAATAAGAAAGGAGGCGTCCGCTAAGCATAATTATGTATCACATATATAAGGAATCTGAAAATCCAATGACCCTACATTTAAAAGCGTAATTTATTCTGAGGCTTTTACAACAGCATACAGTGGTATAAGATTGGGGTTATAGCACAACTAAAATATAAAAATATATTGATAGAATCAAATTCTGTAATCCAACTGTATAATTTCAAAATGGGAGAAAATATCAAACAAAAATAATATCTAAAGCAGAAACTCCAATTTATGTTGAGAAATTCACTGACTTCTTAGACTATTTCAATTCAATTCTTCTTACGTCACAGAAATTATTGTTTTAGGACAGTTCTAGAAAAGCTTTATTGACAGAAGCAATTGTTAACACTGCTTTTCTTAAATATTTCACTTGTCATCCACACATACAATTGGATAGATTGTTTATTGATGAGTCATCTTTGACTCTTCACCTGCCATTCCTCCAAAGACCAGTAATGAAAACAGCCTCCAACATCCTAACCTAGGGAAGCCATAGAATCAGATACATAATCCTGGATACAACCGTTAACAGTATTATCCATGCCAATAGTTCATAAAATCTAAGAAATTGGAGAGAGTTCTAGATACAAATTGAGATAGAAAGTAATTTCTTCCCAGTTTACCCAGTGTGTGAGCTTGAATATATGTCCTAGACCAGCAGTAGTTAACTTAATTCCCAGGCGAGTTTTTATGAAATACTAAGAGAGCTTCAGTCCCTAGAGATACAGTGTGACTGCATTGATCCAAGTGACAGCATTTTCTAACGGCTCCTCAGAAGAGTCTAATGTGCAGTCAGTGTTGAGAATCACCGAGCCAAATCCCCTAAGCCTCAGTTTACTGTAAAACAGGATAATAATAACGTAGGTACTCAGACTTGACTAGGACACTAAACTGGATATATATGAAGCTATTAATTTCCATTGTTTTATAGTATTAGTATATTTATATGTCATTTTTCTTATGCATTCATACTTATGATTATGGTTCAAATGTTGGAAACTATCTGTATATACAACTGTATATGTAAAATAACAGATGAACATATCCCAAGTTTTCTGATTTATGGCTATTTGAAATTATAATGGCCAGTAGCAGAATAACTTTCTATCACTTTCACTTCTTTTCTATTTTTCAAAATCATCCAATCCTTAAATCCTGAATATCTTATGAAATCATCCAGTCAATCATGGACAATATATAATGTATATCAAATCTAGCCATTCTGATAAAGACGTTTATGGATACTTATTACATATTATATAGAATTTTATGTTATACATAATCATTTATATAATCTTGCTATTAATCTGGCATAACAATTATTAGAAAAAATAAGAGATCCAATTTCAATTTTGAAAATCAAACCAGGGTTAATTTCAACTTCCAGGAGCCTAAAGACCCTATTATGGCAGAGAGTGTGTATTCTGAGTTATAAGACTTCAGGTGACATTAATCTGCACCCTGAGCCATGCCACCCCAGGACTATAGGTCAGAGTGGACCAAAAATTTGGGAAGAAAAACCTTTACTAGCCAAATCTATTTTGTCAGTACCTATAATAGTCATTCCACTTAAACTCATGGTTGGTCCCAACGACCAACAAAACATTTTTGTGATACCTCAGAGTTGTAGCCCAAAGTGAAGAAAAGAGACTGTGTGAACTCTAGACTTGACCTCAGTAGGTTCACATTTCATTCATTTGAGCTAACCAGGCAGAGGCCCATCCCATGATGGGAACTAGGGAAGGGGACCATAGGGCTAGTGGAACATGGTGCTGGCTGGATTGAAATGGTCATCCCTTGACTGGGGAAGCCAGTCTACTACTGCACAAGGATACACAGTGCCGTCAGATTGGACTGTGGAGAACAAAAAGAGCTCTCTGACTTGAGACCCTTCCATTCTCCCACATAAGCAAACGCAGGACAAAGTACGGGAACACCATCAATTGACATAGAGCTTTCTTTTCTTTACCTGCAATTTTTCAGACAGTGAAAGTGCAAGGCAATGACATCTCTCACAAGCTTCAGATTTCCAAAGTGAGGAAGAAGGACGAAGGCTTATACGAGTGCAGGGTGACCGACGCCAATTACGGAGAGCTTCAAGAACACAAGGCTCAGGCCTACCTGAAAGTCAACGCCAACGGCCACGCTCGGAGGATGCAGGCCTTCGAAGCCTCCCCCATGTGGCTGCAGGATGTGAAGCCTCGGAAGAATGTCTCCGCGGCTGTCCCCAGCAGCATCCACAGCTCTGCCAACCAGCGGATGCGCTCCACCTCCAGCCCTCAAGCGGTAGCCAAAATCCCCAAACAAAGTCCGCAATCAGGTATGGAAACCCATTTTGAGCCTTTCATTTTCACACTCACAAACCCTCCCCTGGACGATCGATCAAGTAGAGTAGACAGGTTGATGTATGACGGTTTTTAACATTGGAGACCTAGTTCAGTTGCAATGATGATGAGATGAGACCCGGAGAGCCTGGGGCTGGCCTTCACAGAGGATGACACCTGCCCCATTAGTCGCTGGCAGTGCTTCCTGTCCAGGGGAAGTAAGAGCTGGACTTTTTTTTTTCCTTCTGTATTTACACATTATAAGAACAATAAATCATGTAATGCTGGTTGCATTATAAATGCATGTTCATTTTCTCTACAGATTTATGTATTGATAATGACCCAAATTAAGAGACTTTCACTTAATCAAAATGTAAACGAAAGAGACACACCACGTTTTCTGCAACCTATAGCCTTAAGCAGGACCGTCTTCTCCAAGGGCTTTTGATTTTGAAGGAGAAACTTCAGCTGCTTGTGATGAAAGTGATGATGATAATGGCAGGAAGTGAGGGGGGATGAAAGGCAGTAAGTGGTGCCGAGATAAAGCAACTCCTGTAAATGTGCCTTCGATGCCAATTTAGAAGCTTAGTCACACATTTCTGAAGTCAGCTGTGCAAGTTAAAGCTCTTCTGAATAGCATTAATTTATGCAATCATTCAGCCAATGGAAACTCACAGGAGTTTCAACCTTGATGTGGGATAAAGCCTGCTCAGACTGAGCAGTACCTCACACGACCCCGCAACTGTGCCGTATTTTGCTCAATCACTTGATGTAATATTATAGGATGAGGGGGACATAAAAATATTTATCGTTCTTCAAGTATTTCCCTTTACAGTTTATCACTGAAAAATTACTGGTGCTACTATTGGTAACAGAAAATTACATTGGTAACATTCAAGGTCTCTTTAGCCGTTAGATTTTTTTAAAAATCTGGTCATTTCATCAAAATAATTATACACATATATGTGTATTCTCTATCTTATCTGACATATATCTTTGTATCTTTTCTTGTGAATAATACTTTTAAAATAATGTGTTCCACCCTAGGTGTCCTTCTTATTTTTCAAATGCTAATGGTTTTTAGAGAGCTGGATTTAAAGTCCCTGCGAGTTTGCCTTTCAATGTAGGTGAGCAGCTATCCCAGCATGCCGTGGTCACATCAGTCTGATGACTAAATAACTTAGCCTCACTAAAGCTCAGTTTGTGTGGCTTTGTCTTATTTTCCTCTTTATTATCTCAGTTGTTTCCCAAATTAAGAACAACACCATAGCTAGAATATATATATATACATATATGAGAAGGTCAGACAATTAAGTTCGCGAACTTTCCACTGTGCGCTTACATGGTGGAAAGTTCGCAAACTTAATTGTCCAAACTTGTATGTCTACATACATACAGAGGATGCCATATATATATATACACACACACATACACATTTTATGAAAGGACAAAACTATATTAAAATTACACTGATGGTAACCACTTTGAGCACCTCTTGTAATTGCAGAAGTTAAACGTGACTTGTATTCATCTTTTGTTATCAGTATATACTGAGTATTACAATTTTAATACAGTTTTCCTTTCTTAAAATGTGTATATGGTTTTTTTGGCACCCTCTGTACATACTTGTATATATGCATATACATCTATAGCACACATACATATGCACCTAATCATTATAATGTTTGCAGACATTATCTGATCAAGATTCAGTGTCTTTGGAGTCACTGCTCCCATCCTTTTCATGCGATCAAAAGAAGAAGCTAGACACTATATGCAAAATTACAGACTAGCTTCAACAGACAGTTACAATCCAATTAGAGAGAATTCCAAATCATGGAAGTGAAATTATTAGCCTGCATAGAATATGCCCGGCTAGATATCAGAAATCCATGCTGTGGAATAAAATCAAATAGATTACCTATTTCAATGAAGAATTCTAAGCATAGAATAAAACGTTCTATCTACTAAATTAATTACTTTTGATTCAAGAATGTACTCTCTAAAAATACCTATTTTATTTTAGCATCTCTTTCTTAGTACTGTGATTGGAGCTAAATGGTAAACTCTAGATACCATCTAACAATTTTCCAATAAAAAATCCCTGCTCATTTTCCACCCCACTACCAGCCTCACTCACTGCTTTTTCTAGAGTAAGGGTGAAACGAGAGAAGGAATGCTGACTCATGGAAGTCTATATTCATTAAAAGCCATGTTCACTAACCATTATCTGCGTATAGCAAAGATTAATCTGAAATATATCAAAAAAATTTTTTTTCTACCAGTGAATACTGGAAAATCGTTTATATACATTTAACAACGTTTTCTAACTTCTAATTCAGAAGCTGGAGTGGCCCAGCCACCCATTCTATTCACGTGTAAGTTTCTATGCTTGCACAATTATTGTATAAAATACAATATCTGAGATGGATATTTATATATCATATTCACTGTAATACCCACATCCTGATTTATAATTTTGCTTTATATTTTTTCAGGTTATATTCAAATAAAGCTGATTTCAATACCCATGCTTTATATATTCACTCATTTATTCATTCTCCATCCATTCACATTTCTAATTCTGATTTCTTTCTGGAGAGCCACACTAGGGTTCACTATTGCCCTCCAGTGTTTCTCCACATATGTGTCCTATGAGCACTGGAGCAGAGTAGAGATGGCTGCATATTTGTTGACACTCCACCCATTAGATGTAGCACCTCTTCCCCCCAGCCCCGCTACCTGGCTGGTCTGTTCCCACTCTGACAATAAGATGTGAAGAAGTAACGCTATGCAAGTCATGCTATGCCCATCCAAACCTAGCTCTTAAGGAGACTGGCAGCTTCTGCTGTGGCCTCTTGGAAGCCAGCCACCGTTTAAGAAGTGCGATTACCTTGAGATCACCTTACTGAGTGAAGCCCAAGCCCACCAGCTTTTAACTGCAGCCCCCGCTGAAGCGTGAGAGGTCCCGAGCTAGCACTGCCCAGCTAAGCCAGCCAACCCACAGACTCGTGAGAGATGATAATAAATGATTGTTTTAAGGCACTAGGCTTTAGGGTGGTTTGTTTCACAGCGCCCCAAACTCAAATATTCAAAACTGAATTTATCATCTTAGCTTTTTCACCGAAAAACCAATGTTCTTCCTCTGGTATTCCCAAATTCTTTTCATAACAAACACTATCACAGTCCCAAGGTGTAGAAACTTTGAAAATGTTCTTAGCGCCTGTTCTTCAGACAGTTGCCATAATGAGTTAATTAGTTATTCCAGGCCTACTAAGCATCTCTTCAAAATATCCTTGATCAACTGCATCTTTTCTGTTCCCCCAACACGAGTTTCATTCCAACAGCACCTAATGACATACGTGTCTCAATTCCAGTACAAGGAACGGATCACAACAGAGCAAGTATTAAATAATGATATTTCCAAAGCACCTTCCCTAACTTTCGTAGTCTAATTTCCAGCCCTGTTTCCCCTGAGTACCTAATCCTCACACACAACCTTCCTAAGTGGCATTTCCTGTATGTTTTTAGGTGTTTTATCACCTGCATGATGACTTTGCCCAGCTGTTTTCTTTGCATGGGTCTTTCCCTATGGCTGAGTTCCCAGTCAAATGAAAATCCTTTTGTAAAACTTTCCCTTATTGTCTTAGTCAGGTTGGTTGGTCCCTCATTCAGGTCTCCACAGCAATTTGTTATACTTACTTCGAATCGATCAGCCATGTATTGTAGCCATTTTTTCCTGGGGCTTTCCTCCTTTCAGTGCTGGAAGCCGCACATTCTGGGGAACAACCTCAGTCTCAGGAAGTACAGGATAGTTGGTCATCCTAACAAGAACTTCTTGGCTACAAATATTACAACTTGCATTCCGCTAAGTGCCCACAACAAGTGGAGTTTGCGGTTGGGGAAGACAAGGAAAGAGAGGGGAACAGTATACCTTTGTTTTTATCTTCTTTTTCTTATAATTATATTTGCATACATAGTATTGCCACTATTCCGAAACTGATCAAGGCTCCTAAGCAGTGTTTCTCAGAGTGTGTAGTGCAGACGGCCCATGCCAGACTCACCAGGGAGCTGGTGAAAAAGTCATGTTCCAGGATTTCACACCGCACCTACAGAATCAAAAATCTGAGTCTAGAGCCAGAAATAGGCATTTTTATGTGCAATAAATGATGAGAATCATTAACTCTAAAAAGTTCTTATGGGTGAGGAAAAAATGTTTTTATCATTTACTATGAGGTATGTGTGTGTGTCTACAAGACACTCTTATAGAGACTGGTCTCTTGCCATTATTCTCTTCCCAGTGCTGGGATGGACCTTTGGGCAGCTGTTCTGTCTGCTCCCGTGATCAGCAGCTGGCACTTGTAAGAAGCCTGGCTGTGGTTAAGGTGTAGCGATGTTTCTACGCGGAGCCTCTAGTCGCTCAGCAGGAATGCTGGTTCTCTGAACTCAGAAATATGGTGATTTGTTTCCACCGTGATGTGAGCCTGAGCACTGAGAGGCAGCTGCCACTCCAGCTGCTGGAGGCCAAGGGTGCCCCAAAGCACCTCTTCTGCTGACAAACACAGCAGGTTTCCAAACGTGGCCACATTTAGCAGGAACGATCTTACAACAGAAGTCCAAGCTGCTGGGGAGGGAGATGGGGCACGGAGAGTCTTGCAGGAGATTGTTTCCTGACTTAAAATGAGAGGAAGTTGTGAGCTGCGTCCAGGTAGAGTCAGTCGTGTCATTCAGACCTTAATGTTGATTTTGGTTTAAATGACCAACTTGGCTGCATACACTGGGTAAATTAATTTGATCATTGTAATTCTATGTAAAGCAGTTGCTGTGTAAATCAAGTATCTGTGAATAAGGGGAAAAATAGATGTCAGGCAGCGCTTTGGATAATACAGGCCAAGGAATCTGCTAGAGATGTTAGAACCAGAATTACTCGGATATAGATTAATAGTGTACACTGGCTACATTCTCCCACACACTATGCTTAACTTAACTTCCTGAAATTCAGTAACTGGCTGAGTCTACAAAACCAAGGCCCAGCTGTAGGCTGGAAGGGCTTTCAATGCGTCCGTGACCACACTGAGTTTCCCTCATAACCAGAAGCTCTGTAATTGAGGAGACATGATGCAGAATTTGCTGATGTCCTAAGTGCTTGTCTCTAATGATTTCATGAAGCTGCCAGCAGAACAGCTTCCTGGATAGATGACCAAAGGGTAGAGAAGTTGCCAGAAAGACTTCACTCTGTTGATCAAGGTAACACAGTCCTAAAAGAAAGGTAAGGGCTTCTTTCTGCCCAGGAACACTGAAACCTGACTGAGGTGAGCTCATCTCAGCTGCAAAGAGCTGAAACTAACAGGAAGAGGCCCCTCTGGCTGGCCATTCACCAGCAGAGGCAGTAGGCACAGTGGTTAGGGAGGAAGACTGGTCACATGTCATCCCCATCACTCATAGCTGAGTATGTGTCCAGGTCCTCACCTGGAGGATTAAATGAAATTACATACAGAGACAGCATGGCACTGCCCAAGCCTCTGTAGATAATAACTCTTTGCAGGGTTTACATGACCAGTATTGTATGTGCTATATATTACCACCAGCAGCAGGGAAATGCCCTACACGCCTGGCTCTCCTGTGGCAAATATGTTCCTTGTTGGGTGTGTGTAGGTGACGAGTTAAAGAAGGAAAACTGGGTCTTCACTCCTGGCTTGTGTTTCATCATTCATAATTTCAGAACTTTCTCCCGTCACACCACCATGAATTGATGAGAAGTTCTTCCCTATATAACTATGCCACATTAGCCACCAGCTGTCTTGCCCAAGGTCATAACTAGATCCTTACTGTAAAACATAATGAAATCCAAATGATTTTTAAGAATTTCAGCTGTGTGACCTGAATAAACAATATGAATTTGGAAGTCGCAGTTATACAAACTGGCTGCTATCTTAATTAAATTCAAGCTCTTGTAAAAAGACCCTCGGAATGTTTTAAATCATAAAATAAACATAGACACATCTAAAAACATAAACAAGTGAAAATATTGTTGAAAGCTCCACAAAGAGAGAAAAATAAAGAACATTTAAACCCTATAATAAGAAGGGCAATCTGTGGTAATACAATGATACAGATTTGATTCTGAGATGCACTCTCCAAGCTTGGTTGTTGAGGAGCTGTGTACAAAATCTTCCTAAAGCTCAGAGTTCTTATTGATAAAACTGAGGTAAAAACATGTATGTCCCAAGGGTCGCTTTCCACATTAAGTGACATAAGAGTAAACCTGGCACATGAGCGAGCTCAGCAATTGTTGGTTCTCTTCCTCTTTAACTCTCAGGTATTAAAGTATATACTTAAATAACGGTGATTTAAGAGGTTAATTAAGAAACATAAATATAAATACAGATGAAAGAAGCCTGAAAAGTTCTAAAATTATGTAAAATAATATAATATCTGATGAATTAAAAACATATAATTAAGGGCCTGTTTAATTAATAAATGACA
Organism: Rhinolophus sinicus; assembly: GCF_057876585.1. Lineage (NCBI taxonomy): Eukaryota > Metazoa > Chordata > Mammalia > Chiroptera > Rhinolophidae > Rhinolophus > Rhinolophus sinicus. The sequence goes on from NC_142504.1 coordinate 4,396,045, forward strand.
AAAGGAAACATATTATCACAATTTATGATATATATCCAAATGAGCTCCAATTGATTAAAGAGCTAAGCAGAAAAGAAAAATCAGATATAGGAAGATTAGCATAAAATCAGAGGCCTGAGGCTTTGAAGATTTACAATTATAAGAAATGCAAATGAAATAACGTTTTACTATATAAAATTTAAAACGTGTTTAATCAAATGTAACCAAAAGGTGATGCAACTGACAAGGAAATATTTGTGTCTAATACTTAGAAAAGAAGGAAAAAGTATCAATTTTACTGATGCTATGATTATGTAATACACTCTAAATGACTTAGAGATAGGAAAAGTGAAAATATCAAAAAAGACAAGATAAAGATATAAATTGAAATCAATTCTCTACATGACAGCAATACCCAAATAGAAAAATTAGGGCATAATATATAATCATCAATAGTAATAACAAAAACGTATAAAATATCTGTGTGATTTTTTTTTCCAAAGACAGCAAGTAAGTAGTATAAATACGGAAAGCATTAGAACACTTTGTTAAGAGTTTATGTACGAATAAATGCAGAAACGTGCTATGGTTTTGGAGGGACAATCTAAGTATTTTAAATATGTCAGGTTTTTCTAAAGTATTTATAGACTTGATTCAGTCTCAGTCAAAACCCTAGTCATGTTAAAAAAATTGGACACATATAATCTTGGCAAAGATTTTTAAAATTAACACATCTCCCCAAGGTTACAGTGACTCAGGCATTCTGCCCTATTATGACTTGCACAGTGAACTGATACTGCCCTTCTGGAGGAAAATTTGGTGGGAAAATCAGTCACAGAGGTTTGGATTGTGTGGCCCATCTGTCCCTGAAGTGATTCTCCTGGAGGAAATTCCAAGGAGAGGAGTAGTCAGGCAGGTCCAGACCCATGCACTGGGATGCCTGTCACAGAGGTAGGTTGGTCTTCCCATAACTGGAAATACTCAAATGACCAAGAGAAGGAAAGTTACCTAATGAATGTGTTAAAACCATGAAATGAATATTAAGCTGCTTCTAGAATCATGTTTTCAAAGAATGATTAATGAAATTAGAAAAGACTCAATATAAAATTTAATGTGAAAAAATATAGGATGCAAACCTTTCAAGTGAAAAAATATAGACTACAAAACTTTAAATCAATCTGAGATATGTGCATTCAAAGTGACAAGAAGAAATACATGAAAATGTACATGGGGAGTCAATGTAAATTTGGTTTCTAATTATTTGATTATTTTGTTTGTATTGATAACATCTGCACAATAATAATTTATAACTTTGTTATAAGAAAGTAAAAAAGAACATCATTCGAAAGTTCCCAAATTTAAAAATAGGCAATGACAGATAGCTCAAGAGAGAGAAAACAAACTAACAAATAAAATACACTAAATAAATAAAGAAAGGCAAAGTAAAATAATGGTATTGTGTGATTGTGGAGCTCATAACAAATTAAAGAAATATACACCATTTGTACATGCATATATATATATATGTGCATGTACGTGTGTGCATGCATACATTAAAACTATTGTAAAAGTGGTGTATTCAGAAATTGCTAGTAGCATTCAAATTAAGAACATTATATCTTAGGATCTGAGTGGAGAATCTCACCCTCAAATTATTCTTTCTGTTTTTCTAAACATAATGGGAGTGCTTGATAAATTTACATTGACTCAATAATTCAAGCACATATAAAGTCCATAAATAAAATATTATGCAATCATTTGTCCTCTCAATAGTATGACTCATTCGGTCCCCAATTCAGAGGGAGATCAAAGTGATGAGCAATGGTGTGTCAAGGAAAATCAATACACTGGAATATTTATAAATTATAATTATGTTTTATTTAATATGACTGCTTCAAAAAAGTCTGAGAGAGCATTTCTGCATGAATTCAGAATCCTATATGCATAAAACAGACCTGATATATATGGTTACACTCAGCGCTTGATTTAAAGCAAATTGTAAAAGCTAGGAGTTAGAATTCCTTATTCCATGAAGCCCACCACTATGGAGCTATTGAAAAAATAAAAATAGGAAATTAACTTAAGCTAATTTATCATCTTCACAGAGGCAAGAATTTTAATGAAGATTAAATAATACAGTCAGATACCCCAAATTTCAAAATATAAAGGTCTGAAGCACTGTGCAGTGAGGGTTTCTATTATGGGACTGATATTTTGTTTTATTTAGATGTCTTATGCTGTACATACGTCCTTAGCAGCATCTTCCTCAGCCATTTAGAAGGTATTTTATTTTTAATTTTTCTGATTAAACAAATGTATTTGCTATGAAGGAAATATTCTCACTTCTCCTAGCATTGTAAAGAGTTCATTTGAAAAATGCTACAGTTAGGGAGCGAGCAGTAGAATCACAACTAAATAGAAAAATATATGTAATTTAGAATATAAACAGTCACTCTATTTCCACCAATTCTAAAATATAAAGCTTTTGAAGATATGAATTGTGTCTTGATAGTTTTGGTGGTGTTGAGGTATGTAGCACTGTGCTTAGACTGGAATTAGAATTAAATAAATGTTTCTGAATTGAATATGATGTGTGGCTTATGTAAAGGGCAACACATTGATGAGGATAATATCACTGCTAAGTAGATATGTGAATTTTTAGGAAATTTGGTCAATCTTTAAGAAAACAACCCCAGACCACTTATGTGTTAAAGGAGAGAGAAGACTGGAAACTAGCCTTTGAACCATTCATTTATTTTTAATCGTATTTTATAAAAAATTCTATCTTGGAACTATGATGAACTATCCTTGGCAACTGTGTACTTTTATCATTTCATTTTCCTGCCTTGATAAGTAGGATATGGATAAAAGAAAAAAGAACTCTTGCTTCAACTATCTCTGTTAATTGTGTCATGCTGATGGCTAAGAAAATTTCTGTTCTGAAGATAATTTATAAAACATTCTAATTCAGATAATTCAAAAATAGCTAGATTAAGAAAAAGGGTAAAATCATTGGTTCAAACTTGGAAAACATGTAGGTAATATCTTAAGACATTTTCCTTATGTTAAAACAAGTGTGTTTTCTGGAACTATATAATTGATGTTTTTCTATATCCTATGGCATTAGGTCCTCAAATAACTTTTTCTCAAAAACAAACATTGCCAAAGAAGTAAAATTATTTTTTTGTAATTTAGGCAAATTACTGTATTTATATAGTATGGTGATAGCTCTATCTTTTTCAATTTATATAAGAAGATATATAAAAAATTGTTTCTTTCCTTTTCTTTCCTTCCCTTCTATTTCTCTACTCCAAGTCCCTTGGTTGCCATTTCTCTTAATAATACGAGATGCATCTCCATGTTGGATGAGGACTTTTCCTCTGACGATATTGGAGACAGGGGTCTGTGACAACATGCAGAAAGTGTAGGTGGGAAGAGACCTTTGTCCCACTCATCAGTGATGATGGCTCAGACATGACATCCACCTTTCCCGCCTCTTCACCCAGCAGTCAGTAATTCTAGCTGTGGTGCGTTCTGTATCAGCTTCTCCCCTCAGGGCAGACGACCCTAGCCTCCCCCGGGACAGGTGCTCTGTGGTTGTGGTCCCAGCATCAAAGCCACCCCCAGTTGGTCTCAGTTGTCCTGACAATTTCCTCTAGGCCACTCCCCAAGTTGAATGTACTTATTTAAGCCCTTGGACAAATGTTGCATTTTTCACACATTGTTATAAGTGCAACAAAACCACACGTGTATGCAATCCCTAGTATGGAATTTGCGAGCATTCCAACAGGGCAAGGATTAATATCTACTTTCACATGATGCATAAAGAGTTTGCTGATTAATAGTGAAAAACTACATGCAGGAGGCATATTTAAGCTCCATGAGTAAACAGTTTCAAGCACTTTAGCAGCATTTATTTACATACCTGAAAATGTAGTGCTAATAATAAATTATTCTTACGTATGCATTAAAGCAGTCGTAATAATCAGTATTAAAATGGCATCCTTTGAAAACATTTTATTTGTTTTTCCACTAATTTATATTCTTCTCCCTATCATTTGTCAAAACCACTCATATTTCCATATATTTCTAATAGGCAGAATTGAGAAAGTATAGTTTTCAGGTATGCAGAATTGCCAGATGAAATGATGAAACAAATTAGTTTGTAGAGTCAAACAGAACTGGCTTTGAACTTCACCTGTACCACCTACTAGCTGAGGAAGCTTGAACATGTGGCATGCCCCCCCCAGCAAAGTTCCTCAATCAGCAAAATGATCATAGTAACCACACGGGTCATGGTCAGAGGTAAAGAAATAAGTGCTCAAGAAGTATTAGCTGCTATCGTCTTCATCACCACCACCATCATCCTGTCTGCGCCCAGATCATATCTTACAAAACGTGCTGTTTTCAGATGCTCTCTAACTTTAGCAGGTGAGAGGCAGAGTCACTGTTATGTGTCCATTTTTCAGTTACTGTAGAAGGAGAAAACCCTGAAAGCATATAGGCATTCCTCGTAAGCAAGAGAACATTCTGGGGTGAATGGGGTATCACCACACACCTTGTCATTTAGACCTTGTGTATGTGGGTGACTACACTCTTTGCCCTCAGCTACAACAAGAGGCCTCGTAACTAGATAGAGGTGTATATCTGCTGACAGGGAAAGCAGGAAAGGAAATTTAAACAGTGGCTGCCCCATGCCAGGGCTCAGTAAATAGGCGATTTATGTATTGGGTCAAAAGGTAGCACTTTTTTTTTTTTTTTAAATAGGGGATTTCTGGAAGAAATTGGCACTGGTTTCATAAGAATTCTAATAAAAAATATATTATTTTCAAAAAATTATAGGATAAAATCATCCTATTGTTTGACTTGCCCCCTTATACAGTGACTTAGTATGTGCAAACCAGAATAAAAATTGCATTAAAAGCCAGCTCAGATTTTCTCGCAAGCTATTTTCATTTCTTAAAGCTGGCATCTGTAATAAAGGAGAAGTATGTCAAAGGCTGGTCTGTTCCTGGAGCTGTATGGACACTCCGTTCTTTATAAGCTGAGCCTCTTCACAAACCAAAAAAAAAGAAAAAGAAAGAAAATCATTGTATTGTTGCTTCTTTTATTATTGGAAAGTTTACATTTTTAGGTTTGTTCACATGATAAGCATCACTAATCTCCACTTTTACAAAATAAAGTTTCTGGATCAGACCGTGGAACCTCAGTGGGATAGAAACTATTTCCTTTCTTTTTTCTTGCTCCTTTTGATACCACTAGATATACTCAAATGAGAGAGAGAGAGGGAGAGAGAGAGAGAGAGAGAGAGAGAGACCTATGGAGAATTGTACATAGATCTATACACAGATGCACTGAATTGTGACTGTTCCCATATCTAAACCAACTACAAGTTGTACTCGCATAGGAAATTAATCCATCAGAGATTCAAGGCTCAGAGAAAGCGGATGTTTGAAGAGCTGGTAAAATTGAGACATGATGAGTTGTCTAGATTGCATCTCAACACGCAGCTTACTTCTTTGAACGAAATACTCATATCCCCTTCTCATGATCTTTCCTGGTAGACGAGTGCGCTGGTTGTCTTTCTCTTCCTGTCACTAACTAATGGTGGCACTTTGAACAACCAGCTTAATCTTTTTTGGTTCCAGGCTATCAAATTTAAATAAAGAGTCTGGAAAAGAGAAGCTTCTGGAAAGAAGACATGTAAGAATAAAGGCAGAGCCACCTCTCACTGAAATATTTAAATGAATTTGGAGGAACCTCTAAGATCTAAAAGTCTATAATATGAAAAGTTCCAAATATTATTCTATCATAAGATATTTGGTATATTATTTGGAATAAAACAAACTTTACTTATTATTAATGTTTAGGAAAACTAAGAGGCTGATGATGTTTTCATATTTACTATTTATTAGCTCAGAATTGGGGAAAAGAAGTTGTATAACAAATAGTTTTTTTCTCTATAGCATGTTATAACCAGTGCATTTTCTCTGAAAAGATCAGTGTACATTTAAATAATGGTTTCCCATCCTAATTTAACAGATGTGCAGACGATCGGGCCAGCTTGCTTGCCTCAAGGAGTTTCAGAGAGGAGCTTATTCAACTCTAGTTGATCTGACTGCATTGCTCTTTCTTCATTTCTATATCTTTGCTTTGCTGCCCATGACCCATGGAAGCTAGGGGGTGTTCTTCCATGTCGCTGAGTTACCTTTCCCTGACCTGTAAGTTCACTAGACAGGGTTGTGGAGAGGAAGAGCTAAGGCAATGGCACAGAGTGTCTGCTGCATCTTCCCTGACACACTGCACGTGCCCAATCTAGTTTAGTCATTTTGGAGACTGACATTAGCAAGAAGAGGGGTGCAGCCTCCTTAAAGATTCTCACGGTCCTCCAGTCTTATGGTTGGAGTCACAGGGAAGGAGACGTGGTGGTATAGATGGAATAGTCCAAAAAGGACGGTGCCAAAGGGGAGCTGAGTTCTTTCACCTGGAAGACAGATGAGCGGGGCAAGGCCCACCTTCCAGTCTGGGAAGTTGTGCTGAGTTCCATGAGGAGGGAAGGTGGGGGACCTAGCTGTCCAGCAGACCCTCCTGATATGGTGCTGGACCTGCCTACCATCCCTACCTGATTGCTGAAGATGCCACCATCTCAACAATGTGCTGTGATTGTTTTGCTTGTTTTAAAAGAAATAGATGGAATTTTCTGTTCTGCTCTGAGTTGAGCATTATAGTGAAGATAAAATACTTGAGGCCCTGTTTCATAGTTCTCCTCGGCCGCACGCTCACTTGTCACAGACACTCTCCTGAGACACATTTGCTTGCCCACATGTCAGTGAAAGCCATGAGACTGGTTATTGCATGAGACATAAAAAGGGCTGAAAATTGGGAGCTAATTTCCTACACTCCTTGGACATGTAAGACTTCTTAAACCTTTCCATTTGCTAGATGGAGAAAATACCTCCCATGCTTTACAAAGGTGGGGGGATTATACTTGAAAGAGCACTAGGAAAATTGTTAAGCAGAAAAACAAATGAAAGGCATCATTATTAAAGAGAAGTCGAAGGACATCCTGAAATGGCATCTGAGAGAGAACCCTCCAGGCTCTGTGGGCTCCCCCCTCCTCTAGTCACACTATCTGTACACGTCCCATCTGTACGGAACTTACTCAGTAATAGCGTCACCTTTCCTTCTTCACTGGCTATTTTGTGCTGGGGGCAAATGTTTGAAACCTCTCGAGGTATTGTTTTTGACATTGAGAGTAATAAAAAATAATAGCAGAAATTTCACCCCTCACCTTTAAAGAGCTTATAGTATAACCAGTGAGATAAGTTATGAATATAATGAATTACAGGTCAGTGTAAGCCTCGCTAAGGCCAAAGGCAAAGGAGAGGCCGTACCAACACACTGTGGAAGTGCTGAGGAAAGAGCTCACAAGTGGCTGGTGAGAGCAGACACGCAGAACAGCAGGTTACTGGAGGTCAAATGCATGGTCATACTAGGGGGGTGACGGGCTATACTGCTGGCTGGGGCATCAAGCAAAGAAACCACATAAAGCAAAGTAGGAGATCGTATTCCCAAACAATGTCTGACATACTAATATGGAAAAAAACATGAATGCACGAATAGTTCTCCTCTAAGAACACATGGAAGAAATACGCATTTAATTTGGGATCTTAGGAGTATGTGGCAGCAGAGAAAATTAGAACTCAGGGCTCCTGACCACTATCCTGGCTTCCTCATTCACAAAATGTTTCTACCTGTAACAATGAGAATGGCGCAGGATGAGTGGCCGGAGTTAGCTGTTTAAAAAAAAAAAAATTAACTTTCGATAGAATAGACCATAGCCTGTTTGATAAACAATGTTTATACTCCGAAAAGTGAATGATGTGATATGTTATATTCAGAACAGTGTACCTCTGAATGAAAATGACTGATGGTTACTTGTTAAAATTACATGGACGAATTATAACATTATAGACGCTCAGATTTCACTGTCTAAATCTTTGGGATTAGAAAGATGAAGGAGTACACATCTCTTCATTCAAGGTGTAAATAAAACATAGAAAGACGGGACAACCTATCAGTGATTTGCTTTAGAATTCACTGTGCAAGAAAGAAAAACTTCATAGTTGGCCTGGCAAATAAATTTCATTAATTAAAAATAGGCTAAAAAAATGCATGTGCCTAGAGTGGACAAAAGACCTGGAAAAAACAAAGTACTATGTTACATGGCCTATCAGAGGGCCATTCAAAGTTTTAGTGGCCTTAAAGTTATCTTTACTGTGTATCATTAGGGTTCTTGCCAATTATACGGATCATGTAAAGTTTGTTTTAACTTGCACACACTGGATATAGTATGGTGGGAAATGTTGGGTCAAAATGAGTAGCCATTTCCTTTATATCTCATAGGCATGATGGGCTCAGGCGTTTTCCATGAAGAGTGCATTACTTGAGAAAGGGGAAGATTTACAAGAGAGTTGCAGTGCGTTTGAGCCCATTTATAATGCCCATGCTGAAAAGAAACCATTATTTCAAAACTACCTTTTTAGAAGACTGAATCACTTTACTTAGCTTTATTGCTTTTAGCATTTTAAACTTTTTTTCAATAGCGGACATACTTTGTGTCAAGTGCCACTGGCTAATTAAGGAGCATGCAATCAATCATTCCATTTTTCTGTTGTTTTTTTTAAATGAATCCCTGTCAAAGTATCTCTCTTCAAAAGATAACAAGAACACACACTTAATTGGGGGAAGCTGAGGCTTGTGGTTCTACATAGATTGTATATATTTTCCTTTGATGGTCATTATACTTCGAGCCGCGCATGGATTATATGGTCACTTTTGCATTTTTGAGCCTTAGCACCCAGCTTGAGAGAAGGAACGCTCTCCAGAGACCCACTCCTAACCTCTAGGTCTTCAGTCATTAGGTGTCTCTGAGGAGATATGCTGTTAAATCCATGGCTCATCTACCAAACAAAGGTGAATCGTGACTGAAAAGCAGCAGTGTGAGGCTACAAAATGGCCACTTTAGAGCCAATCCCTAAACATGTATTCTACCATGACTTTTTGATAGCACGCGCTTTTGCCTCAATTGTTAAAATTGTCAGTGTGGACCTGAACATGATTTAGCTGAAATATTCAGAGGACTCAATGTCTCTACCCTTACCCCCTGCAACCCCAGTCAACCTTTCCATAAAAAAAAAAGGAAAAAAGAAATGCTTTAAGCCTGATTACGTTCTTGTTTTCTTACTAATACAGGTACTTAACACATCATTTGTAACTAGAAATTTACTAGCTAAAATATGTGAAGAATTGCAAAAATACAATTGAATCCTTTCCCTTAAATAGCCTCGAAGCCCTTTAAAAATTCCCAGTTCTTGATAACACTAACTTACACTCAGATTTCAAGGATAAAAATTGAGAAAGACCTTCCTCTAAAAGAAAATGCCCAAATGCACCCATCCGGGAATACTCCCCGCCCTTGGGAAGCCTTCCACCGTCAGTGTGGGTTCCATCTCCGTGGTTTTGTGCTTATGCAGCAGTAATGCAGGGGGTGTATTTTTAGGGAGCAATCTAGGAACACCCCATAACTATAGGAAATGAGCCTCAGAGAATTAACTTGAGGGTCAGTGTTCTGGATTCGTTCCTCTCAGTGTTCCCAAATGTGGAATGGCATTGTTTGAAAACAGACAAAACAAGCAAGACCAACTTCCCGGGACTGAAATACTTTGTATGTGTTGTTGTTTGCAGTGCATGCCAGGACATTCATGAGCACCACAGCCAAGATGGCGAGCTAATTAAATATATATGTGTATGTGTTTAAAACAGCCTAATAAGGAGCATTGGAAATCTTCAAGATGAGCGAATATCTTATAACTTCTTCCGCAGGTGCGAGGATAGCTACAAGCCATGGACTTTCTGTCCTGCTTCTTGTTTGTGGCTTTGTGAAGGGTGCTTTGCTTTAATCTAAAGTGCTGACTTTTTTCCAATATCACTTTCTCTTCTTAAAGCAAAGAGCAAATCGCCTGTAAAATCTACGGAGCGGACAGCAAACTTGACCCTAAACTCCAAGCACCACTCTGCACCCACTGTACTCTAGTTACCTACCCAACGAGCGCCTGCTTCCGGAAGCATAAACGAAGAGGCTGTCACACGCTTTGTTCATAACATTTTCTTGGGCAAATCACTGGTCTTTCCTTTCAAGAGAATTAGTGTGAAGTGCTAGGACATTTTCTAACAGCAAGACCTATTGTTTTCCTTTTCTTTCGGCTACTTAAAGCACCATCTCACTGACTGCTCAGGGGTTGGCCTGACCGTCATGGGGATAGTAAATATTTACTACGGATACCGGATACCATGGATTTCCTACTAAAAGACCCATTATCTGCAGGAAGCAAACAGAGCTCAAAAGGCTACGGAACAGACACTGTCATCGAAGGAAGCCCCGGTTTGGGGGCAAGAACAAGATTATCAACACTGCGAGGCAACGAGGAGAACATTATTTTAAATAAGAAATAAAAGAAATAATTTTTTTAATTTTCCTTTTTTTTTTTTTTTTTTTTTTGCTTGGATTTTTCTTCTTTTTCTTGATTCTAGCTCTTATTCAATGGTGGCAAATGCTGATTATGGCCAATCCCTGTCAATCCTGGGAGGTTTATATAAATACATTTTGAATGTTCTATATTTCAATGTATTTTAATTCATTTTGCAATTCCTGTATATGCAAATGAAAAATTCTGTAAATTGCTTATAGTATGTGTGATATAACTTCAAAGTAGGTAGACTATGACCCTCATGCAAGCTGGTTTTTTTATCATTATATATATAAATATACACATATGAATATCTATTTGTTGGGCCACCAATCTTTTTTTGACAAAACATTTGTTTCCGACTTATGATTCACATATTGTGTGAAATTTGTAATGCATCGTTTCACTTCCACAGGTATGACAGCTGCAGATGGTCTCTGTTGGCCTCTGCTTCCTTCTGGAAAATGCATATTCAAAATTGTATCCGTCTCTGATAAATGAATTATTTTTGTTGTGTGTATGCTGTGTTGGAATTTGCTATGTTCCTTTATATATGGTGTTTATTGAGGTTTGAGGGTCTCTTGACTCTGAAGAACGTACAGTCTCTGGTTTTGACAGTTATCCCCATATTATAATCATTATTTTGTCAAAAAGCTATGTTGCTCCTAGAAAACTTGCCTTGGAGGTGAACGTGGGGAAGATGAAATGGTGACCAGGATTCCCTGAATCCATGAAAGAACACTTCTTGCTGTGGCTAAAAGTGTGCTTCCTTTGACCTTTATGAATTTCTGTAGCTTTGTCATTCTGGTATTTGCTCCTAATTATATTTTAATGTCTCCTAATTAAAAATTCGAATTTGGTTGTTGGCTAAATATAGTATGCAAAAGATGACTGCAAATCTCTGATTGAAGAGGAGAACGTGTTCAGTTTTCACTAGTTAAGTAAATTATAATTTTAAACATTCCATTCTTATTTTTGGCTGTATGATAATTCAGACTATTTTATGTAGAACCTGTTTTCTACTCTGGCAAAGAATGCTAGGCAGAACTATTCATGTGGTCCATATACTCTATGGAATAGATACGGGTTGAGATAGAAATGACCTAAGTTTCCCTTCCAGAGAGATTCTTCCATTTTCTTTCGTAACAAAACCAGAAGATCATCTCTGTAGGACCATCAGCTCCCAGCCTAAGGTCCTAAACTGAAGCTTGAAGGCAATGAATACCTCTGCTTTTCAAAGGTAAATGCGTTGATTTGCTGCAATTCAGTTATAAGCAGTGTGCATATTTTCATAATATTCTTGACGTTAGCTTGAGAATTAATGTTTCATGCTAAACCTTTTATTGACATTTTTCTTGTTCATTTGGTTTATTATTTCAGTCTAATGAGAACAATAAATAAAGGATTTGATTGCACTATTTTATTAACCTAGAAATTTTCTTTCAACGCTTAATACTTAAAATGCGTAAAATAATGGTAAGATAAGTATTGTTGATTCTATCTAACTGGGCTTTAAAGATCACATACATTCAAGCATAAATAAGCATACCGATTCAAGTTCAGTTAGGCTGGGAAAATCCACCATGTAATTTACTTTTACCCAAAGTTCAGGTTGTGAGGTTGGTCAGTTCTAAAGCAAGACAGACGTGTCTCTGTATCTGATGTTCACCATGCTCACTCGTCATGAAGGACTTCTGCTAGCTTGGGGAGAACTCTCATTAGACTCACTGTGTCAGTGTTCAAAACAATGCAGACTTCTTTGCCAGGGCGCTACCAAGAGTCTGGCTCATGGGCCTCTTTGAGAAAACACATGGCATACTCTTTCTCCAAACGCAAAGTCCATCCAGAACCTTAACTACTGGAACAGAAGCAACAGCAAATCAAGGAGTCAATCTAGTCTTTTTCACCTTATAGTGCATCCCCCTGGGACTATTTCTTGGTTTGTAACCAGGGCCATAGAAACAAATAAAGACTGAAAAATAAGTTCTCTTCCTTTTTCAATCTTGATTTCCAAGATTATCTAATGTTTGTTGTTGTTGTTTTCAAAAAAGGGAGCTGTAAAAAAGTTGACATTGCTTTTTTGAATGCGAGTCAAATTCTTTAGTTCTTTCTTACAGACTTATAAGTTGTTTACAAATTAAACAATGCAAATTAAAACCCTTGAGGATAAAATAAAGTAACAAAATCATCTAAAGGAGCTCTTAACCCGAGTTAGTAAATAAACTTGGTGGGGTTCATGAACCCACTCAAACTACATGCATATTTTTGTATTTCTGTATTTGTTTTCTGGAGATGGTCTCTCACATTCATTGTTTCTGAAAGTGATTTGATTATGATCTGCTTGCCTAAAAGAACGCTTATATGCTTTTAAATACCTAAAAGGACCTGATTATTATAACTTTGAACTAGTCTACCTTAAATTTCTTGGAAGCAAGACTTGTTTAGGGAAACAGTGTATGGATATGTATTTGGCGAAGAAAACATATTTTTCAGTCCAGAAAAAACTCCCTTGAAATTTCTCATACACAGCGTGGAATAACAGAGACGGATGATGTTTGTTGAATTTTTAGAACCAATACTAAGAGCTTAAAATATAATTTTACAAAAATAAGCACAGACACCATTCAAATAAGGGATCCTCTATAAAAGACAAAATATTAACTATAACTTACTGGTAGTTTCGATAATTGCAAAGGGAAATGTAATCTGTCTTAGATAATACATAAACTCGGTGAAGCTACAAAATATGTATGCACATAATTTCAAATATATAGCCAAAACAATTTTAATTTTAGAACTCATTAATTAAGGGCGCACTCTATCACTCAGGAAGTACTACAGACTTCACAGTTTCAGCGATGCAATAGATAAGGCACTTTCTTTTTCTTTTCTTTTCTTTTTTTTTTTTTTTTTTTTACCTCTTTTCTGGTTTTTAAGATAAGGTACTTTCTTGTATCTAGGGACAGAGAGTAAATGTACAGAAACAAGAAAATATATGATCATGACAAATTCTAAGAAGAAAACCCTGTATCATGATATAAAGGAGTGTGACTCTAAGTGGTCAGGAGAGGCTACTCTGAGGAGGTGCAGTTAAGCAAAACTTGAATGACAAGAAGCCAATCAGGAGAGGATCTGGGGGGAGAGGCTTCTAGGGAGAAGCAACAGCTTGTGCAAAGCTGCCAACGGGAAGTGAAGTCTGTCTCTGTCTAGGCTTCCTCATGGACTGGAAACGGGACAAGTGCATATAGGAAGCGAGCAGGGAGGGGCATGAGAAACGATCAGGCAAGGGAAAGACAGACAAGACTCAGCCAGGGACAGAGGAACAGAACAGAGTGAAAATTCCGGTGTGGGCGCTTACTCTGAGATAGGACACAGGCTGTCTCGGCAGCTGACTTCTCACTGTGTGTAGGTTAGCTTGTAAGCAAGACTCTTTTGGAACAACATTGAATCTGTCAAGTAGTCAAGTTATAATTTGGTCTAGAAGCTGCTGGGATTTGTTAGGAATGACAGATATTTATATGCTTTAATATTTTAATGCTGATTTACAATTGATCATTTTTAGAAGGAAAAAGGAAATATTGAAAGATAATGGGGACTACTTTTATTATAGCACAGTATTCATTACAATTATTGGAAAGGTAGTTTGAAAAAAAACACATGAGTATATAAATTGTAAGTGCAGCTGAATGAAAGAAAAGAGATCCACTGCTAGACCTTTGTTAGTAAAACATTGTAACTAAAAACATAGAGGGAGGAGGTTAAAAAAAAAAGAAAAAGAAAAACTACACACACAAACATTCACACACACACAGTGATCAAAAAATCAGAAAATAAGAGCTTAGATTTTTCCATAAGACAATGGATTAAAAAGTACGGTGGAAAATATTATGACAAAATAACTATGTACTCAGTTAAGTTATATTTTTATTGTTAAAAAAATAAACAAAATCATTGTGATGTACTCAAGGCTCATAGAAAAATCGCAATTACTCTTCTTGAAAGCTATGCTTATCCATATGCTCCAACTCAGATAGGAATCAAATACGATGTTAAAAATAAACAGGCACAATGTAAACTGTCTGCCACATGAGATTGTATTAAACGTAAAGAATTGCTGAATATTTTATTGTATTTCACTGTATGTGAAAAGAAACAAAAGCTTCACAAACAGTATTTACCCTTATTTGGTTCACACAATGAAATGCACTTTAATCATTTCTATTTTGTTCCATTTCTTTTTTGCTAACACTTGTCACAACACAGTAAATTGATTTTGCAACCCAAAATTTGAAAGAAAATAATTCAGAGGTGTATTTTATTCCAAAATTTAATATAAATGGCAAGCGTAATTAAATGACAATACATAATAATAATAAAACAATAATTTAATTGAGTTCTAAGCTCATATTATATTTTTTAAAACCAGTAAGTCAGAGATAATCCAAGGAAGAGAAAAATGCATTTTTTGTCGTCTACTAAAGTGGTATGACTTGTGTTGTGGGTAGGAAAGTGATGCATGGCCTGTGGTCTTGGTGTTCTGTTTTAGGTGTGTGTCTTTTTCTTTTCTGGCTTATCATCCCTTCCTATGTGTTTGAGATATCCCCACCCCTAGTTACAAGTGATGAGGTTCTGCAGAAGACATTCCCTTCCTCAAAGCTATGAGCAGTCCCTTGGAGAGTACACTGCCGGCATATTCGCATTCCACTTCCAGTGCAGTGCTCAGATACAGACAAGTGGTAGGAAACATTGGGGAAGTGACGTTTAATCGTTAGAGGAAAGGCACGTGAGGTGACTGTAATAAGAAGCAACCCCAGAGAGGTAATCAGACTCATCTGACCCAGTTATGAGTAGTTGGTTGATTGTGGGATCTCCAGGAAGGAAACAGAATGGCATCCTTCTACAAGTCATACTTGAGTTGTGGGATAACCTTGTAAGAAAAATCCCCCATTTCTTCGTAACAGAGCTTTGAACCACCACACGAAAGTCACACACCTGGTCCAAAACCATCAGCAGAGTCAGATTCACTGAAGGGTTCACTGGTCCCAATAATCACATTTCATGTGCATACTGAGAATATTACTCTCAATCTCACCAAAGGGAACTGAGACGTTTGGAGAGTAACTATTCATGGAAGAAAGAGCTATCCAGACCTCGTTGTGTTACTGGACGATGACTCAGGACTAATACCATATCCTGGGGTACATTAGCCTAAGACTTCGTGGGTGGATGATTAATAGAATATTTATAAAAATCCATGGTTGGCCCATAGAGACCACGACACCCACCTGCAATTATTTCCCCAGCTCCTGAAAACACATTTTAAATGTGTACCTTCAGCAATGGAAGAAAAATCTCTGCATGGGTTCCCTGTCCCATAAAGGTAATAACCCTTGAGTTTCTCCTTTTTACCAAAATAGTTCATAAAAGACCATTACAGAATTAAGTTACATTAGTAAAGTCATGGAGAAAGCATTTACCTCTTTCTTTGGCAGTACAAAAGGCAGCTGAGTATTGAGTCTGGGTTATTATAAGCATAATTAGGTGCTGAGCTCAATTGTAGCTGCTGCTCCAAATATAGCTACTTACTGGAGCAAATTAACAGACCTGTCATGCAGTTAATAATTTGATAGCTTTATACTTTATTGCAATTAGAATAAATAAAAGGGTGTGCTTTTTTTATTGTCATTGGTTTTGAGGTTTATTGTTGTTGTTGTTTACCTAGCAGGGATGAAAAGTATCCTTCTAACCTCCTGTCATCTTCCCTCAAGTTACATTGGCTTGTCCAGGTCTGAGCGACAGTTCAGTCTCCCCACTGACCCCCTCGGCCATCCTATTGATCTATTACATTGATGGCATCTTGTTGATAAGACCTGGAGATAAGAATGAAACAGCGCTCTGCAAGCTTTGATAATATACACACACTCTACAGGACAGAAAATAAACTATAAAAACATAGAACTATGATGGCTTCAAACAGACCTTTAAACATTCAAGGAAGTAATCATTCCAATCTTTCACAAACCATTCCAGTGAATAGAAAAATATGGCATGTTCTCCAATTCATTTTATGAGACTAACATTACCTCACTAGAAAGCCTGACAATGACAGTGAGGGAAAGGACAATCACAGCCTAACCTAACTCATGAATATAGGTGCAAAAATCGTCTACAGAATAATAACAAAACAAACTCATCAATATCTAATACATCACATGTGATACATATGTCCCCAGAAGCAGACGCTGAGACCAGAACTTCAGTCTAATTGATTTTTTCGGGAGGTTCCAGAACCATGAGTAGAGGAGAAGGAAGGAAGACAGAGAAGACAGGGTGTATTGTCCAGCGAGCTCTCCCTGTCGGCCACTGGAGTTTCATCCTACAGGGAGATTAAGCAAGTGGTACAAAATACACACCTGAGAGTGAGAATAATTGAATACCAAAGGAGAATCTGGAATAACTAAATACTGAGTCCTGCCTCTCATTGGTTGAAGGTGTCTGGCCCCGTGGGAAGGAAGACGGAAGTAGGCTCATTTCCAGGCACTTCCAGCCTGTTTATGCATGAGCAGAGGAGCCTTCAGCAACACCCGAGACACTTTGCAGGGCAAAACTGCAGAGGCTGGCAGTGGAAATTGGTTTGAACACACTGACATGCCAAGGCCCACTGGATACGGACCACAACAGTTTCTGTTACACCATTAACAGAACAGAAGAGGAAAGCATGTATATGTCTCAGTAGATGAAAGAAAGGCATGTGATGAAATCCAACACACATTCATGATTAGAAACTCTTAGAAAACTAGAAACAGAAAGGTCCTCCCTTACCCAGGTAACGGTATTTTCGAAACTGTAGCAAACCCTATACTCAATTATGACATATCAAATCTATTCCCTTTATAGTCAGACATTAGGAATAAGACAAGGAAGCCAACCATCCCACATACATCTGCCATATAAGAGTGTTCTTAGAAGCATTTTAATGACCCATAATTGGGAATAATGCAAAGGACCATTAATAATAGAATATATAAATAGACGGTATGTTCATAAAAGGATATATTGGACAGCAAAGAAAATAAATGAATGATGGCTATTTACAACATTATGCAGGAATCTTAAAGCCATAATTGACACTTGACAAATTGAAGACATAAGGAGGTACATAAGGTAATATTCCATTTATACAAAATTCAAGAATGCAAAATTGAATCCGTGTCTGAAGCATGCTAGAAAATCCCTTCCAAAATGGAGAAATATGTCACACCTTATCCTTCCTAACACGGAGAAATAGTCCCATGTCTCATGGGCATGTTTGGATTTTGGAAACAACCCATACCCCTCTGATTCATTTATTGAGGGGCCTTAAAGTTTGACAGGTTTGAGTGTAAACCAGAGGAAAGGAAGGCCTTTTCCCTGGTCCAGTCCACGAAGGGCCATCAGTGTTCATAGCCCTACAGGTCCAATGGTGCTCAGAGCACCTTGTTAATTTCAGGATTCTCTATGGGGCCTGCAGGAAATCTTGCTAGAAGACTCACTGTAAACATTACTAGACTTTTGTAGGAAAAGCGATGCCTTCTGTGGTAAGTTACTCATCTACTTTTAAGAATTTACCACTGCCCACTGGTAGAGATTAAATAAAGATGGGACACCAGGCAATTATGTGATCTATGAGGACTTAGTGCCATCTATAAAGCACACCACAATAGCCCACCATCAAGTAAGAAGATCCTGAAGGTACGAGTAATTGCATAAAACGCTCCATGCTCTGTTTCCTTACTCCCACTCTATTGTCAATCCCCAATCAACCCACATTATAGTGTCAGGAGGAATTACTTCTCCATAAAGGAAAAAGTTTAAATTCAACCTACGGATGATTTTGCAACCAGAAAATTATTTTCTTTTAAGATTTGTAGAAGACGCAGAAAACTTGACTTGAAATGTGCAACAACAGATCTTTGACAATCAAAATTGTATATGTATGCATACATGTTTATACAAATATAATGTGTATATCAAAGCATATGGTAAAGACAACATTCAAAAATCACTGGGAAAAGAATTGTTCTACAAGTAATCTTGGAATAATTGATTATGATTGGGGAAAAATTTCAAGCAAAATAAAGGAAAGGTAAATTAAATGTCAGTATAAAACTTAAAATTGATATAGTAAAAATTCAAAATCAAAAGAAGAACTAAGGGAAAACTCAATGCAACATACATGCAATGACCAAATCAATATTTTTCCATATTTTTAAAAACTTAAATCAGTAAGCCAAAGAAAATCATCTCAGTTTTTAAATAAAGGGCAAATAATCAAAATTTTTCAACAGACAAATTAGAAATAGCCAATATTCATGAAAATATTCAGTCTC
This sequence comes from Rhinolophus sinicus, assembly GCF_057876585.1. Lineage (NCBI taxonomy): Eukaryota > Metazoa > Chordata > Mammalia > Chiroptera > Rhinolophidae > Rhinolophus > Rhinolophus sinicus. Next base: position 4,414,922 of record NC_142504.1, read on the forward strand.
ACTAAAAATAAAATAAAACAATAAGACCAACACTTTGTAAACATAAATCTGAATTTGAGAAAAATTGATACTCTTAAGTATTTTATTATAAAATAAGGTATAAATTATATTTTCAACCCAAGAAGGTAAAAATTGCCAACTAAACGAACTAGAGGACAAGAAGAAATAATAAAGATAAAACACAAAAATAATGAACGATATAACAGAAAAACCTTAGAGAGCAGATATAGGGGAAAGTTGTTTGAACAAGTAATAAAAGAGGCAAAATTCTGAGTGAAAGACTCGGAAAAAGTGGAAGGAAAAGAATGTTAAGACATAACAAGAGACGAGACAATAAAAGTTACACGAGGATGTAATATACATGTTTATGATAACCTATAGTAGGTTCAGTGGCATGAAAAGTTTAGAATGGCAAGTGGAAATCTCAGCTTGCAATTTAATGAAGCTACTATTTGTCACTTGATGGAGGCACACCTCCTTTGAGAACCAAAGTCTCCAAATGAGCAGAGTTTGAAAGGGACAGAAAGCAAAAGTTGTATGAGTGTGACAGTATAATAGTATGACGAACCACTCCCACTTCCAGCCTTGGTTCCTGGAACCAGGTATGCTGACTTTGGGAGAATCAGCAGTACATATCAGATGCTGATTCAAATCTTATATTATCTGCGTGTTGATACCAATTAGGGCATAACTGAAATCTTCAATAGGCCACCTCTTTGTTTTATCAGGCCAGCTGCTTCAGAGTGATGGGGTATGTGGTGACACCAGTGGATCCTATGGGCATGCATCCTTTGGCACATTTCTACTGAGAAGTATTTCCTTGATGGGAGGCAATTTTTTGGGGGATGACAGTGCTGGCAAAAGCATCACTCAAGGAAAGAAAATCTTAATGCAGAACGCTTGTGTGTTCCAGACAGAACAAATGGTCATCCCCTCCATGATGGAAAGAATCTAATGAAATCAACTACTACCTACCAGGTCATCCCAGGAATGGTACCAGGTCTTCCTGGGAATGGTGCCAGGTCACGGGCTCATCACTGGTTTCTACTATGGGCAAGTTGTGCACTCAGCAGAGTGACAGACACCCAGCCTTTGTATGGGGAAGCCCCAGTCATTGAGCCCAAGTATATGTATTAGTAAAAGATGAAATAAAGTAATATAATGTAAGATTGTAGCATGGCTAATAATGATCATCTCTATAGACAATACATGATATGTGCTAAAGGTCAAAATTAAAAAAAAAAAAAAACTCTTTGTAAACTTTAATTTGAAAGACACTTTCTCAAGAAAATGAATAGAATCTATCTTAAACTAACAACAAAACATGTTATATACATTTAAACACTATAAATACCTTATTAAGCTAAGCAATGGAACCAGGGTCACAGTTACTGTTGTTTTATATTTAACATTGATCTGATAATCGAGTCAGTGCAAAGTACAAAAATAAGAAAAGATATAATTATCATAACTTTGAGACAAATAATTGTCTGCTGAAAAGCACAAGAGGGTAAACTGACATTTTAGGGCTAGTAATTAACTATAATAGGATAGAATATAAATATTAATTTACCAAAACAGCACTTTTCTCTATGCCAGTTAGAAAAACAATGGGAAAAGAAATGCATTCACATTGAGAACACACATACACACAAATGAGAATAACAATATCAAGAAAGATGCCAGACCTAAATGAAGAAAACATTAAAAAAAAAGTACTGAGAGCACAAAAGAAAATTAATTAATTGGAAACCATACTATGTCCCGTAATGAGTCTTTATAAAGATGACAATCCTTCCTATAGCCATGTTATTTCCAAACCTATCCTAGATAGGTTTTGTTTTATTTTGTTTTTGTCTTTAGAATTTTGCCAAATGACTTTAAACTTAATCTTGGAGAAATTAGGGAAAATAGCCACAGGAAATTTTTAAAGAGTAATGAATGGAAGTTAACCTCCCAGATAATGAAAGTACAATAATTAAAATAATGTGGTTTGGGCCCAAATATTGACAGGAAGATAAATGGAGCACAATGAATGTTCCACAAAGTACTCAAGGGTGTATAAAAATAATACATGATAAAGGTCATTTGAACAAGCAACTGGGAAAGTGGAATTATTCAATCAGTAATTATGATTTCATCAAAAGGTGGTTGCATAGTCACTGTTCACTATGAATCTATGAATATCCTAGGTGGATTAGACAATTAAATGGAAAAGAAAGACAAATTTTAAAAATTGGTGAAAAAAACTAGTCATAAAGTATTATAAATAAGAAATTATGAAGGAAAGTAATCAATGATAAACTACACAGATATGTGAAATTTCTGTAAGTAAGAGAATTTTTCAAAGACAACAATTTGAAAAGAACAACAGGCAAAAATAAAACAGATAAGTAGATTATATCCTTAATATTTTAAGGAGATCATAAACATGAAAAGAAGACATCAACAACTCAGTTGGAAAATTAGCTAAAGACAAAGTTATTAGACAATGACAATAGAAAAAAAGAATAGTTGAAATAGGAAGAACAAAGAGATCAAACAAGTGATACAGAAGAAATTGAAATTATAAGGGGACACTTTTCATAAAGCTATACAAATATATTTGAAATATAAACATGGAAGAAATACAGACATTACATACTCTTTTCCATCAACTCTATACCCTGTAAATATGTATTTCCCAGGTATCCTTGTCATTCAGTATTGTAAAGAAAATGTCTGAAGTCAAACTGAATTTTATCTCTGGGTTTCATCAACTGCTTTTTCCCCAGAAGCTCAGGACTTTTATTATTATTTTTTAAATCTTTACCGTTAAATTTGTGGTGAAGATATTTCTTTCTCATCTTAATTATCTGTTTAACCTTAGTTCAAATATCACTACTTCCTGTCCTTTTTATTGCTTGAAGATGTTTTGAAACTTTTGGTTAGAAAAACTGCTTTTGTCTTAAAGTCTGAGCTCATGACAGAAGCCAGAATGTGCAGGAAACTATATAAACACACTGCCAAACTACTGAGTGCCTGTCTGATAACAAGCAGTTCATCAACAATTCCCTTAACCTGTTATACAGAAGTTCCCAAAAGCAATTTGCCCAGGTTCTGGCACATAATAGATGAAAAGTAAATATTTTCTTCTATTGTTACTTGGATGACAAGTTTGCTTCATGGAATGACCCAGATTCCCATTTTTGTGTCATCAACCCGAGGTTTGATTTCTGATACATTGATTAATCTACATATAGGAAAGCACAATAAAAAGACTGATCAAGTCACCACGATACTGAAGAACAAAATTGGACAACTGACACTGCCTGACTTTTTTACTTACTATACAGCTACAATATTTATTCAAGGCAGTGTGGCATCGGCAAAATAGATCAATGGAGTAGAATAAAGATCCCAGAAATAGAGCCACACAAATAAAGTCAATGATTTCTGGCAAAGGAGCAAAGATAATTTAATGGCTAAAAGATGGACTTTTCAATAAATGGTATGGAACAACTGGACATCCACCTAAAAAATCAATGAATCCAGGTACTGACCTTATACCTCTCATAAAAATTAACTCAAAATACATCCAAAAGTAAAACCTAAATGTAAAACATAAATCTATAAAACTCTGTGGGGACAGAGCCAGGAGTGCAGTTTCCAGGTTCTTGGCCTCATGTGGAAAGGTGCTCATTAAGGTAGTAAATGGCCATCAACTGTGATTGGATGGCCATCAGCTGTGGCTAGTTGGCCATCAGCTGTAACCAGTGAGCCATTGGCCACTAATATAACTGCCGTGGCTATGCTAGCAGAAAATGGGGGCTAGCAAGAAGATGGTGGCTGATCATGCAAGCAGTGCAGTGGGAGTTGCGAATGGTGTGGCTCCTGCTTCCTGTTTCTCCCACCCAGCTGCCAGCGAGAATATAGTAGTATGACTCCCTTACCTATGGCTCCATGGGTGTTCCTTTTTGGCCTCACCATGTCCTGTGTTCTTATGTGGGGAGCAGGAGCAGAGACCCCGCAGGCCACCTCACACGACAAACTCCTAGAAGAAATAATAGAAAATCTAGATGACCATAGGTTTGGCGATGAGTTTTTAGATATAACACCAAAAGCGTACTCCATGAAAGAAGATAATTGACAAGTGAACTTTACTAAAATTAAAAATTTCTGTGAAAGACACTGTTATTAAAGAATGTAAAGATGAGCCTCAAACGAGGGGAAAAAAAAACTTGTAAATCACATATCTGACAAAAAGGACTTGTATCCAAAATATGCAAAGAAGACTTAAAACTTAATAATAAGGAAACAATAACCAATTTTTTAAGTGGGCAAAAGATCTGAGCAGACACCTCACCAAAGGAAAACATACTTATAGCCACTAAGCATGTGAAAAGATGCTTTACATCATAAGTCTTTGGAGAATACCAAACTAAAACAATGAGACACTTCTATATACTCATTAGAATGGCAAAAATCCAAACTACTGACAACATCAAATGCTGGTGAGGATGTGGAGCAACAGGAACTCTCATTCATTGTTGGTGGGAATGCAAAATGGTGACGCCACTTTAGAAGACAGTTTGAGAGTTTCTTACATAGCTAAACGTGGTATTGCCACATGATTCAGCAATCACACTTCTAAGTATTTACCCAAATGAGTTAAAAACTTACATCCACACAAAACATTTACACATAAATGTTTACAGATTTATTCACAATTGCCAGGTATATCCATGCAATGGAATATAATTCAGTGATAAAAAGAAATGAGTAAACAAGCCATGAAAGGATGTATGTAGAGAAAGGAAGGTTCAAACATGGTGGAGTACATAAAAACTGTGCCTGTTTTTTTTCCACTAACACATTAAAATTACAACTGAATTATAGAACAATCAACCTGGAAGCATCTGAAGTCTGGCTGCACAGAAGTTTTATAACTAAGGATATAAAGAAGCCACTGTGAAATCAGTAGGGAGAATAGAGACACAAAACGGGCTGCCCCACACTTGCAGGTGATGGCTGAGAATAGGGATGGAGATCTCGGCCACAGAGTTTCCCCCTGGAGGACTGAGGGACCACAGCCTCCACACCAGGCTCCCCAGCCCAAAGTACTGGTGCCAGGAAGAGGAGTCCCCACAACAACTGGCTGTGAAAAACACTGGGGATTCCGACCATCCAGGTGGGAGGGAAGGATGCAGGAAACCCAGCTGTCCTTTTAAATGGCCACACACAGACTCGCTCGCTCACAGGCACTCACCTTGGGCTCCAGCGGCGGGACAGTAACTTGGGTGGCATCAGAGGCATACAGGGGGGCAGACTGAGGTGTGTGGCTTTGAAGTAAGGGTTGGAGGACAGTTGCCACTCTCCCTGTGAGGGGTTCTTCTTCCAGGCAGCCAGCAGGCAAACGCCATCTTTTCTGTGTTGATCCCACCCCCACAGGCCAAATCTATACCTGATTTGCCTGGTGAGCTCCACTGCTCCACTCTGCTGACTCACTGAGACCCCACCCCACCCAACTCCCATAACACCTGAGATACTTTCTCTGAGAGCAGCCAGCCCCACCTGCATTGCTCTCTTTTTTGAAAAACTACCACAAGACCCAGATGGGTAGCAGATGTCCATGGTATGCTCTGAGATGTTTGCTGAGTAGCCCCAGGCTCAGCACTGACACCAAACCAGAATTTACATGAACCTGGTGACCACAACTCTTTTCACTCTAGCAACTCCCTGAGGCCCTGACTCACCCAACTCGAGTACCACAGGAGGCTTTATCAGTGGCTGGACAAAAGGGCCAGCAGGTAGCAGCAGGCCTCAGGGTATCCTGGCTTTTCTACCCTAGGCCCGGTACTCATGGCAGACATCCTCGGCTTGCAGCATGGCGTCTCCCACATGCCTCCGGGATTATCACAGACAGCAAACAACTGCGGATTGTTTGTAGCTTCTATCAGGTAGTCCCTGGCCCATCACAGACACTGGGTGAACTGGGCCTGCACTAGAGCCCCTCACAAGAGGCCCCAGAACCAACATACTTGGAGGTTGGCTTCAATCAACAGCTGAGCACTGCCCAATTAGCCCACAAGCGCTACACACAAAGGGTGGTATCAACAGGTACTAGAGCCCACTGGAGCAAATCCCACTCAGGGGGTAAGCCCCCTCACAGCAGCCTGTAAGCTGTGGATGTGGCCAAACCCCACAGCCAGTCAGCCTGAGGGTCAATCCCACCCAGTGATGTGCTAATAGCAATCAAGGCTCAATTACAACAGGAGGGCACACACAATCCACTTCTGGAGCACCCAGAGCAGGTGACCAGGGAGACTGTGCCAGGGTCCCATAGGTCACCTAGTATATAAAGTCACTCAGCAAGGCTGGGAGACATAGCTGATCTACTTAATACATAGAAAAAAGAAACACAGAGAGGCAGCCAAAATGAGGAAACAAAGAAATACATCCCAAATGAAATAACAGGAGAAAACAACAGAAAAATAACGAAACGCAGGGGAGGTAAGCAACCTACCAGATACAGAGTTCAAAACAGACTAGATGAAGCAGAGGATCAAATCAGTGATTTGAAAGACAGGGTAACATAAAATACCCAATCAGAAGAGCAGAAAGAAAAAAAAAAATGAGGATAGTTTAGGAGACCTCTGGAACATCAAATGTAACAACATTCACATCGTAGGGGTATCAGAAAAAGAGAGAGAGCAAGAGCTTGAGAATCTATTTGAAGAAATGACTGAAAACTATCCTAACCTGGCAAAGGCAATAGACAAACAAGGCCAGGAAACACAGCGTCCCAAACAAAATGAACCCAAACAGTCCCACACCAAGACACATTGTAATTAGAAGGACAAAGGCTAAAGACAAAAGAGAGAACCCTAATAGCAGCGAGAGACAGGTAATTACAAACTTATCAGGCACCCTTAAGATTGTCAGCTGGCTTCTCGACAGAAACTTTGCAGGCCAGAAGGGAGTGGCACAAAATATTCAAAATGATGAAAAGCAAGGACCTACATCCAATATTACTCTACACAGTAAAGCTATCATTTAGTATTAAAGGACAGATAAAGAGCTTTCCAGACAAGAAAAAGATAAAGGAGTTCACCATCACCAAACCAGTATTATAAGGGATGTGAGAGGCATTTCTTTAAGATGGAAAAAAAAAATCCAAATTATGAATATAAAACGACAATAGCTACATGTTTATCAACAATTACTTTCAATGTAAATGGATTAAATGCTCCACTCAAAAGACATAGGAGGGTTGAATGGATAAGAAAATAAAACCCTTACATATGCTACGTACACTTCAGACAGAAAGTAACGGGATGGAAAAAGGTATTCCATAAAATTATTAATAGAAAAAAACAAACAAACAAACATAAAAACCACAAAAGGTGGAGTAGCAATACTTATACCAGACAGAATAGACTTTAAAACAAAGGCTATCACAAGAGACAAAGAAGGACCCAGTAATCCCACTTCTGGGTACTTATCCGAAGAAACCCAAAACGCTACTTCAAGGGGACATGTGCATCCATATGTTCATTGCAGCACTGTTTACAGTGGCCAACATGTGGAGGCAGCCTGGGTGTCCATCTATGGAGGAATGGATAAAGAGGAGGTGGTACATATATACAGTGGAATATTGCTCAGCCTTGGAAGGGAATGGGTCCTTGCCATCTGTGGCAGAATGGATGGACCTGGAGGGTATTGTGCTGAGTGGAGTATGTCAAACAGAGAAAGATAGATATGATGTGATTTCATTTATATGTGGAATCTAAAGAAAATAAACAAACAAACAAAATAGAAACACACTCATAGATACAGCGAACATATTGATAATTGCCAGATGGGAGGGGGATGGGGGTGACTGAAAAATGGGAAGAGATTAAGAAGTACAAATTGCTTGTTACACAGCAGTCATGGGATGTAGGGTAGAGCATAAGGAATATAGTCAATAATATTGTAATAACTATGTATGGTGTCAGATGGGTACTAGATTTGTTGGGGTGATAGATGGGAGGGGTTGGGGGGCAGGGTGAAAAAGTTGAAGGGATTAAGAAGTACAAACTGGTAGTTACAAAATAGTCATGGGGATGTAAAGTAAAACAGGGAATATAGTGTATAATATGGTAATAACTATGCATATTGCCAACTGGGTACTAGACTAATCAGGGGGATCATTTCGCAAATTATATAAATGTCTAACCACTATGCTGTACACCTGAAATTAATATAAAATAATATTGGATGTCAACTGTAATTGAAAAAAATTTAAAAAGGAGGAAAAGGTGAAGGAGAATAAGAGGTCCAAATTTCCAGGTATAAAACAAGTCAAGGAGATGTAAATTACAGCATGGAGAATATAGTCAATAATATTGTGATAGTGTGGGACGGTGTCAGATGGTTGCTGGACTTATCATGGTGATCACTTCCTTTGGTATATAGATGTTGAATAACTATGGAGTACAGTTGAAGCTAATGTATTGTATTGTATTGTATTATATTATATATTACATTACATTATATAACGTAAAATATGTGTTAGCTATATTTTAATAAAAATCTTAAAATAAATAAAAAGAAATTGGAAAAAAAGATGTAGAGAAACCTTAAATGCCTATATCTGTGTGAAAGAAAAGGCTACATACTGTAGGATTTCAACTATATGACACTCTGGAAAGTCCACACTATGAAAACATTAAAAGATCAGAGGTTACAGGGACTTCAGGGGAGGAAGGGGAGATGAATGGGTGGAGTGCAGGGGAATTTTAATGCAGAGAAACTATTGTGCATGAAGTCATTAGAGTGGTTAAATGACATTGTGCATTTGTCAACACCCATGGAACTGTACAACGCAGAGAGATCGCTAATGTAAGCTATGGACTTTAGTTAATAGTAATGTATCAATATTAGCTCACCAATTGTTATAAATATACCACACTAATGGAAGACCTTTATGATGGGGGAAACTGAGTGGGGAAAACAGGAAATATATCTGAGCTCTCTGTATTTTCTGCTTAATTTTCTGTTAACTTAAAATTTTTATATTAATCAAAAAATAAAATCTATTAGTCAAAAATAAAAAGGTGACTCAGATGCTTTAAAATATGTTAACACACTTTGCTGTGTTAAAAAAAAAAGTCAAGATGCTCTAACTGCAGACTGACTCATCTTGACTGATTTTAATAGGGTTGTAACAATCACTGTTATAATTTGTATGTCCTTCAAATCGCATGCCAATCTTACTAATTAAGTCATGAGGCCAGTATATTCAACTAAAAATCAATCCAAACAACAATTAAATCTTCACTCACCAAGATGCAAAATATGCATTAAAACTTTCACTACTAAAATTTTTATGATGATAAGTGTGCAAAGAAAATTATGATACAAGCAATGAGCCTTTGAAGTGCAACAGCATACGTATTTCAACAGGATGCATATTTAGGAATTCTTTTGTTATAAGATTTCATTTTGCCTGAGTCTCAGATTCAAGGGTTTGAAAATGTGGATCGTAGATCTTTGGATAGAAGCTATTGGTAGATTTCATAAGCCCCTGAGCTGTATCTCTGTATCCCCAACAGCGGTGTAGGCTCTTGCCTAAAGGAGCAATGCTTTCATATAAATAAAGAGAAAAGAAGGGAGAGAGAAAGAGGTCAGATGAGGAAAGAAGGAAGATGCATTGATTAGGTTGTTTATACAAATGCCTTAACTCATTGTCTAAGCTTGATGGAGCGCTGAGTATTCTAACTCCCTGGGAGCCATCACCAACCTTTTGACAGCCCCGGTACTTTGGGGAATCACAAAGATAACAAACTCTTCTGATTTCTACGTAACATTTCAAGTGTCTGAGACTATGCAGAAAGTGTCAGATGCACCATTGTTTGCCTGGAAACTGAGCTCACTTCCATCTCTTCCTCATGCTGATTTCTCTTAAAGCATCTACCTTGGGTATGTATTGCTTCAATGACAGTTATGGATAAGGCTGACATGTCTAAAATATTAGACCATCGTAAGACAGGAGTGCCTTATTTTTTCTTTTCATGAGAGCCTCATTTCCATTTTAAATTGGCAATGACAGTACATTTGCTCAGACTTCTCAGCACAGACAGACATACCTGTGCCTGGAATGGTCGGGATGGCCAGTAAGAGCACCATTTCAATGGCTGTTGTGACGCATCCTTGTATTTTCTTACCTGCGGTTTGGAGGGAGTGGAGGAGAGTGGTTTCTACAAGATTCTAAAATTACACCTAACTGTAGAGACATTACATATGCTTCTAGATGAGTGTGACATATCTTTCTGTTACATATTAATTTAATCACCCTTCTCTTACTCTTTCAGGGAGTGCGAAGGTGAAAAGGAGTAACGCTCATAAATTTGAGAAGAATGTGTGCTTTGGCACCGGGAAATAAATTTAAACAAATAAAATTACAAAGATAAGAACATGCTCTTGGCATTGGATGACAATAAAGATAGGCCTGAGAGACTAATCTTAAAGCATTACCAGAAGAAATTCAATCAGAAATCTCTAAAAACAAAATACTAATCACATTGATAGCATGAGAACTGGGAGAGAGAACATTATTGATGCCAGCACTAAACTCTCAGCAAAATTAGACTCTGAAATAGATACAAATGCATCACGGTTGCTTCTAGACTCAGTGCCTCTGTCTTCGCAATATACAGCAGATAGGGCGAAGATTGAATAGCTGCATGAACTATCGCTACGAGACATCGGCCTGTATATTTTTTGGAATGTCTACACTGTTAGTGTAAACATCTAATAAGTTAAGGGATATACACACACTTATAATTATAAACAAACCATACATTGTAAATAGTTTGGAATTTCAAAGTGACTTAATTCGTGAAATCCAGCTGGAAACCAGTGAATGCATCCAGTGAATGCATAGTATGACTTCTCTCACAACTTTCAATGTCTCTCATTTGCCATTTGAGAATAAATTACATAAACAGGCAACCAGAAGTCTCTGAGACCTGGCTTCACCCTACATCTCTGCCCCATCCCACAGTGATTCTTCCCAGATACGTCTAGTCCAGAAAAAAGACCCCCCCATTCACCACACCCCCAAACATTACAATCCAGAAATACGCCACTCAAGGCTCGAGCATCCTGTTTCTAAAGTGGCTCTGCCCAAATGACACCTGCACACCTATTCTTTTTAGGAAGTGTCAGGTGCTATGAGCAAGTGTTACAATGTCCAGGCCGATAACTACCATACGCTCCTTGCCACTCAAAGTGTCGTAGGTAGGCAGGTCTGTGACCAATGAGACACCCAAAGAGGTGTTCCAACAAGGGAAACAAATGCAAATAATACTAAAACTTGCCTTTCCTCTTCACTTTCAGCATTTTTATCTCCTGTCTCACCACTTTTGCATGTTTCTTGGCCTCCCCCACTCTGTGCTCATCGCACTCACGATCTTCATCTTCAAATGATCCCTGTGGGTTTGTACGGAAGCCGTTCTTGTCATTTGATGTGTTTCGTGGTTGGTGTCTCGTTCTCATGTAAACACACAGACTCCGAGGAATTTAAATGACAAGGCCCAGCCAGTGCAGGAGATGAGAAAAGACAGGACTCTGACACTGTTTCCTCAGCTCCTTCCTACAGAAAGGATGCCTTTCCCCAGAGAAGGAGCATGGCCGTGATGAGCCACTTAACCTTCCTGATCCCCAATTTCCTCATCTGTCAGTGGGAATTATGAGTCCTGCTCTGCCTATCTCATGTGGCGGCTGCAAGAAGCAAATAAGATAATGTACGTGAAGGAGTTTCTGAAGTGCTAATAAAAAATTAAAAGTGTCCTTTTGTTATCTTCACATGGAAGGCAGCTAAAGAGCACTGGGATTAGAAATATCAGATTTAGCCTGTTACTACCTGCATTAACCACGGCAAACAATGAACATTGTGTGAGCCTAATGGATTTCTGAACTGTGACACAAAAATGGTGACCTCAGAGATCACACAGGTCCCTATGAGGGACTGAATCAGGTTTTCATTAAACTGATGTCTGATTTACACTTTCCCAATTTCCAATTAAAATAGGCTTTAAGATATCAAAAGAAATACCAAATTTGCAAAAGACTAAGAGTGTTTAAAATTTCTTGGAAACACTTTTTTCATAAAAGTTCAATAGTTTGGGATTTTGAGTAAGAAACACAACTGTGCCTAAATTAAGCTGAAGTCTGACTGGCAAGTTCCAAAATAATGCCTGTGAAGACTGATGAAAACTCATTCCATCTTTAAATGCTAAAAAGCTTCTGCAAAGGAAATAATCAACAGAATGAAAAGGCAACCTGCAAAATGGGAGAAAATATTTGCAAACCATACATCTTATAAGGGGTTAACATCCAAAATATATATGGAACTCCTATAATGTAATAGTAGATAAATAAACCAATTTAAAAATAGGCAAAGAACCTGAATAGACATGTCTCAGAAGACATACAAATGGCCAATAGGTATATGAAAAGATGCTCAACATCACTAATCATCAGGGAAATTCAAATCAAAACTACAATGAGACATCACCTCACAGCTGTTAGAATGGCTATTCCAAAAAAAACAAAAGAAGGTTGACAAGGTGGTGGAGAAATTAGAACCCATTGTTGGTGGAAATGCGAAAGGGGGTAGCGAGTATGGAAAATAGTATGGCGGCTCCCCCAAAAATTAAAACTAGAACTACCATATGATCCAGCAATCCTACCTCTGAGTATTTATCCAAAAGAATTGAAATCAGGATCTTGAAGTGGTGTCTTCACCCCCATGTTCACTGCGGCATTATTCACAATAGCTAAGGCATGGAAACAACTCAGTGTCTGGGGCCCACGCACATATAAACGGAAAACGAAAATGTTATACATGATATATAGATATAGATACATAATTCAGTATTATAACTGAAGGAATTCCTACCATTGTAACAATATGGATGAAACTGGAGGACATTATGCCAAATGAAATAAGGCTGCCAGAGGAGAAATACTGCATGATTCCACTCATATGAGGCATCTAAAATCATTGAATTCGTCGACTTAGAGAATACAATAGTGGATGCCAGAGGCTGGGGAGTGAGGGAAATGGGGAGTTGTTATTCAATGGTCATAAAGTTCCAATTATACAAGAGGAAGAAGTCCTTGAGATCTGCTGTATAGCACAGTGGCTCTAGTTAGCAGCACATATTGTTTACTTCAAAATTTATTGAGCGAGTAGATCTCATGCTAAGTGTTATTCACACACACACACACACACACACACAAATAACAAAAGAGAAAAAAACACAAAGGGACACAAGGAAACTTTGGTATGTTTTGAATGTGTCTATTACCTTGACCGTGATAATGGAATGATAGGTGTTTGCATATGTCCAAACATCAAATTGTACATATTAAATGTGTACAGTTCTTTGTATCAATTATACCTCAATAAAAGCTAGTTTAAAACAAATATATCTGAAACAAGATGACATACGAAACTTTGATTCTATTTTATTTCTATTGCAAATTGCTTCTATCAGAACCTGAGTGAAATAACCCCTGCTCTCTCTGAAAATGATCGCTAGCCACCATAAGGGCACAGTATGCCTTACTAAATTACACTGTCAACTGGAAATTAGCAATTGACCTATGCATCCTTTTTTTAATAAGAACATCCCTGCTGGTATTGATTTATAGGGAGCATTATTTCCTGTTGCAATATGAGTAGTAATAATTTTTCCTCAGAGGCACCTTATGTTTTTAAGCGTTCCTATAACAAATGAGATTTTAACAAGGCAGGAGTGATTTTATGTGATTGGAGGCTGTTTGTTATGCACTGGTGATTTGTTTAATTGAACGCGATCTAGAAGACGCCAGTATTACAAATACGCTCCAGCAACAACTACTTAACACATATCTGGAAACAGAACCTGAGATTGCGGAAACACCGAGGAACTTTTAAAGTCATGAACAGAAGAGGAATCCAATTTTAATTTGGACCCATCTTGAACTCCCCCAAATATCTTCAATTTCAAAAATAATATTATAACCTTGCACTTTCTTAATAAATATTTAACTTAAATGGGTTGACTGTTCTGTGTGGTCATGAGAAGGCGTGCAAACTCCTTGGCTGATGCCCCACGTCCTAACACACCTGTAATGTTCTGCTCTTACTCAATGAGCCATCCGCTTTCTTGTCGTTCTTATTTCCTTGATCACTGTGTCCACCTTAAAGAGTATCTTTGAAACAGACAAAAGTACATTTCTATGTAGGTAGATGCCTTGCTAATCTCAAGCTTTCAAAAGAGAGTATCAAGTCTACCCAAAAGTCATGAAAATCGGTCCTCTGTAGGAAACAGATTAGGTACACCCACACTGTGTGTCAGGGCACACAACCTTGCCACCCAGTATTGCCACCCACATTGATGACAGGCTTTGTGGCGATAACCCACACTTCAGAATCACCAGTCATGTCTAAGCCAAAGGAAACCTGAGAGCAGGACCATGTCACACTGGCCATAAGAATTCCAGCTCTTACTTCAGTTCGCTCTAGTGAGATAGCTTCTCCATCTAATAAATGTCAGTATGAAAAATAAAGGCGCTATACAAATTAATAGAGTCTACATAAGTGATGCTGTCACAGACCATTTTACAGCTTGCAGTGATTACCCCTGAGACAAAATTCTCAGTGGTGCTCATAAAAGACTAGCTGCATGTCCTCCGAAATTTCAGTTTTACTTTCAGGAAACTAAGTAAATTATATAATTAATAGAGTGTTTTTCTTTTTGCTTTGTCTGCTGAAAAGCTTATAACTGACCCAGCTCATTCAACTTTGCCTCATTCTTGGCACCATTTTTTGTTTGCGTCTTTAGTTTGTTTTCTTTTTGACACTTCCCCCTCTAACATTTATCATGTACTTGGATTTCAGTTTTCTTTGAAGGTGCCATAAATCTCTTATTGGAAAAGATGTGACACGTGTAAATAAACAGTAGGGTCAGGTGAGTGCTTGGGGAGAACACTGCGCCCACCCGAAGCTGTTGACACTTAAGGACAGATCCTTCTGTATAATCCAATGAGAAACCACTGTCTACATATTATTGTGTTCTTGCAGTTCTTATTAAACAAAACAAAATGAAAGTGCATTGATACAACAAAAGGGAAGTTTGTGGATCACAAAATGCCTTATTTCTGAGATAAATGGGAGAAAATAAAATTTAAAGGGAGAAAAATAACAGATACCTGTTTACCTGTTCCATTTATATGAATAAAGATAATTCCTATTGCTGAAAAATGGCCTCTTTTTTAATAATTCCCTAGAGGGTCCTGACTCTTAGGGAGTTTTCCTCCAAGAGATTCTACATTGGTTGGAAGAAACACCTTGAGATGGGAGATGAACTTAAATCATTCCCAGAAGCCAAGTAAAGAAACTTACTGAGTAAAGGAGCTTTACTGAGATATCATTGGCATAGAAACTTGTGTAAATGTAAGATAGACAATGTGATGATGTTGATATATGCCCATGTTGCAGAATGATCACAGGACGGTTAGCTAAAACATCCATCTCCTCACATCACAACCTTGTGTGTGTGTGTGTGTGTCTGTGTGTGTGTGTGTGTGTGTGTGTGTGTGTGTGGTGAGAACATTTAAGATCTACTCTCTTAGCAACTTTCAAATATGCAATATCGTATTGTCAACAATTATCAATAAGCTGTACATTAGATCCCCAGAACTTTCTCATCTTATAACTGGAAGTTTGTACCCTTAAAACCAGAACAGAAGAGCAAATTTTGTCACATGCTGCTGTCACATGTAGACAGATGAGGAACAAGCAATAATCACTGGAACTGGCAAGTTGGAGATCCAGGCGACCTTGTGAAATGAGATTTTGGTGGAAGAGTAGAAGCGGAAACTTGTTGGAGTGGGTTCAGAAAAGAATGAGAGAAGGTGAAATGGAGAAAGGAAGTACAGAGAATATTTTTGAAAAATTTTTCTAAATAAATGGGCTGAGAAGTGGGACATTGCTGAAGGAAGACATGGGATCAAGGGAATTCTTTTTTTAAAAGTTTTTTGGGGCATATATGCAAGTGGATGGAAATGGCCCAGTAGCGGGGAAATCTAATGATACAGAAGTGATGATTTAAGTGCATGCTTTAGTTGGAAAGAGGAAATGGAAGTAATTACAGGAATAGAGGAGTCAGTTGTAGGAGCACAGAGTTACTTCAATGTAATAAAAGGCAAGGCAGAAAATGTATACACAAATGCAAATACATCAGTGTGGAGTTGCGAAAGTTCTTATTTAATGTGGTTTTTTTTTAATTTTCTCATAGAAATAGGTTAAAAAAAAGTCCTCACTTAAGAGTGAGGAGAGGGAAGGAAGTTTTGGAGGTTAAAGAAGATATCTGAGAGAGTGGGGAATAGAAAAGATAAGGAAAATGTGATACGATTGGTGGGAAGCACCAAAAACTCTCTTAAGTGTATTGGTCATGAATTTAATGTAAGACCAGTCAATATCATTGTGTCTTTTCTTCTGGTTACTTGCACCTTCTTGGTTGCAGGAGTAGAGTTAAGGGAGAATTGTCATTAACTAGGTGTGAAATTTTGCCAGGAATAAAGAGAGAGAGTGGCAAGGGATGTGGAAGTGATTATAAAGATGGACCAGGAACTCTAACCTAGGAAAGAAAGAAAGTGAATGAGGCATAATTGGAATTTAAAGGACATGGCAAGGTCATGGGTCAATGTATTGGAAGGCCCATTGGGATGAAAGTTGTTAAAACTAGAGTGTAGAGGGAGCGAGCTGGAATGATTGAAAGTGGTAGTCAGAAAGTAGAATACTTACAATTGCAGTTCTGAAGCAATTGCAATTACCGGTAATGGCAACACTGGGGGTCAAAACACAGGTGGCTGACATTGACAGAGGACAGGTTCACTGGAAGTGGGACCTCAAGGAAACGAGAGGCCACAGCGTATTGGCAACATTTTCTATGAGAATTTTGACATAACCACAAAGTATGAATTGTGAGTTGCTAGAAAAGGAGGTGACAAATAAGTAATAGAAGTATCCTAGTGATGGGGGATAGCAAAAAGTAAGAGTAATGTATTCTTCATAGAATCTTGCTTGAGATTTGGCACAAGTTTTGCTGCCAAGAAAGAGCCTGGTAACAACTGGGCCTAAGCCAGTATTTATCAAAGAGTAGCTCCCCGGCCACTTGAGAACTTGTGAAAAATGTAAATACTCAGGGTTGTGCCCACACCTACGGGATCAAAATCTCTGGGGCTGAGGGCCTAGTGATCCACATGTTATCAAATCTTTTAGGTGCTTCTGAAGCAACCCAAGTGTGAGAACCACCAGCCAAGCGTGCCCTTACACTCGGCTGTCTTTCAGGTCACAACTATTTCCCTGAATTCTTCTCTAGACACCAAAGGTGGATCTTTACTTTTTTAATGAGTTTCCTTCTTAGTTTGAAATTAACACATACATCTTGGAAAATATAGAAAAGAATAAACGCAAAAGAAAAATCATCTGCCATCCTATTATACAATCCAGAGAAAAAAATTGTAATTATTAATTTATTTAATATATATTAAACTTTGTATATGATATATAGTATATATATTTGGATTGTGTGGTATATATGTACATTTAAAAATTTTTTATTTTATTTTACAGTGTATAGTGATTATTTTCCGTGCTACTGAAATACCTTCTGAAACTCTATGTTACTGGCTGTGTAGTTCATAATATAGCGGTGGTACAATTTATAAAAAATGTGCTTCTTTCAATGGAAATGAAGGTTTCTCCAATTCTTTGAAAGAATAAATAATGCTGCCATGCATTTCAGCATAGGTCTGTTCTGCCCTTCCGTGTCACAGTTACTCGCTCAGATCTTGCAATCAGAGATAACTTGGTGTCACTGCCAGGTGTGCCATTTACTGGGTGCATGACCTTCGGCATGTTAATTCACCCCTCAGGGCTTTGGTCTCCTCACCTTTAAATGGGGATATTAACACTCTTTTTATAGATAGAATTGTCATGAGGATTGGGCACAATAATACATGTAAAGCACTTAGTATAGAGCCCCCCTGAAAGTAAGGCTACAACTCACCATTAATCACTGCTGCTGGAAAGAGTAGATGGTTACTGCCATTTTGGAAAACAACGTAGCACTGTCTCGTAGAGCTGAGCCTGACCACACTCAACAAGCCAGCAATTCCACTTCCGGGTATAGCCCAAAACGCTTGCACATGTGAGAAGACTCATAGCCTCACTCCTGATAAAAGCAGAGAAGCTAGAAACAGCCCAAATGTTCATTGGCTGGAGAACAAATCAACTGTGGCACTTTTGCATGATGGGATATTGAGCAGCAGGAAAAAAGAGTAAATTATAACCGAACATAACAACATGGATGAATATTAGAAACTGAATAGAAATGAAACAAATGCACTATATGCTATTTAAAAAAAAAACAAAACAAAAAAAAAAAACTAATACTAAAGGAGAGTGAAGCTCAGTCGTAACACCAGTAGTATCAGGAGTAACAATCCTGGTTCTTATAATTGAGTCTTATAAGTTCTTAAAACCAAATATTTTGGGTCAACATTTGGAGTGGTTAAGTGTTTTGTTTTCCCTTCTTAAAAAAAAAGTTTTATTGATTTATTACCTAACCATGAATTTAGGAGAGTGGCCATTCTATCACATCCCTCCCAGCATGAGTATTTTAACAGGCAAAAGACACCACATTGTTTTAATTTTTTTTTATGTTAACAGTGTTGAATATTTTTAATGTGTATAATAATTCTATTTTTTCACGCTAAATCTCCCCAAATACTTTGGCTACGTTTTCAGTGAAGGTTGATAATGGAGTTGACTGCTGGTAGTAAACACCCATCTTCCCATGGGAAGCATGTAGGGTGGTTAGGTCGGCCTGGGGGAGGTTCATTCTGGGAAGAATAACTTGCATTACCAGATTTTGTTTTAGAATAATACCTGACTGAAGTGAAGAGGACAAGCTGGAAAGGGCAAAGCCTAGACCTGAAGCATCTGGCCTTTGAAGTCATCTAAGAAAAAGAAGTCCTTGGTTGAACGAGGCCAGAGGCTGTGGAGAAGTAAAGGGAATTGTTCCAAGATTCAGAATCAGAATCAAAAGCCGGTGAGTGATTAGATTTTAGTGCTAAGTGAAGGTTTAGCAGTGAAGCTTTTACCTTGGTCAAACAAAATGGAAATTTTGCCCTAACGATTTAGAGACTATAAGGAAGGGAAGAGAAACACACATGTGTACATGGCATTTTTATAATAGTCCTTGATTTGGGGGATTTTTGCTGCCATTTTCCAAGTTGTCCTACTTATTCTTTCTTACAGTCTGCAATGCTGTTGACAATCTTTTTAAACAATTCTCCATGTCTGAGGTTTGCTTTCTTCACCCAAAACATGTTTTTTGGTCCAGTGCTGGAAAAAGCTCCTACACTGTATGTCTCCCTTTGTCTCCTCTACATCGTCTTCGTCTTTCTCCACCCTGTCTTGTGTCCCAGAGGACCCCATCAATCACTGTTATATGATCAAAGCACCTTCATCAAAGGGCTTCATCCGGGGGCTTCCTTGTTCCTGCCTTACAGGTGGGCTCTGCTAACAGGGGGCAGCATCAGAAGGGAGAAAGAGCAGATAGGGTGGGGGGTGTCGATCCCCCAGGCTCCCTCCCTCACGACCAGAGAGCTACTGGAAGGAGACGCGGCTACCGCATAGCTCTCTTCTCTCTCTCTCTCTCTCTCTCTCTCTCTCTCTCTCTCTCTCTCTCTCTCTCTCTCTCCCCAAGTTGGTTCTATGATTCTGGGAACTTCTCTTTCCCCTCCTCCCCTTGCTGCTTGGAGGTGGGAATGGAGCCCCCCATTACCCATTTCTAGGTGAGGGTCCAGCACTGTCTGGTCCTCGTCTCCCTACTTTCTGTCTACATCTATGTAAATAGTGCCTTGATTAAACTGTTGTCAAATTGCTCAGATTTGTGTAACATCTGTTTCCTGCTGAGATGTTAACCGATATAGAAATTGGTACTGGAAATAGCTCTAGGAAACCGACCTTCAACATGGGATTCTGGGATTGGGTTGCTCTCCTTGCCACAGGGAAAGGGGACGTGAGTGACTAACTGCATCTGGGGATCATGATTATTCAAATTGACATCGAATACAATGAAGGGCAAGTTGTTGAAAAAAAAATCAGTTTGCTGTAGCTATTAGTCTCTATGATGATAACATGGATTAAAAGATTGTGGCGTTTTCTGGTAGCTGTAGGGCAGTGGCTCTCAACTGGTGGCAATTTTGTCCCCCAGGGAATGTTTCTCAATGTCTGGAGACAGTTTTGATTGTCACAACTTGGGGGTGAGGGTACTATTTGTATCTAGTTCACAAAGGCCAGAGATGCTGCTAAACATCCTACAATGTGAGGACAGCCCCCACCACAGAGGATTTTCTGGCCAAAAATGTCCACAGTGAGAGAGTGGGAAGTAGTGAATATCAAAACTGAGAGCATGACTAGAAATCAGAAAGTCTAGGTGACAGATTAAAAGAAATCCTCATCTCCTGGAGTTTGGAGGCAGGTAGGGCCGAGGACCAAGCCACAGGTCTGATCGTAAGGACTGCAGAGAAGTATTCAACCCCAGGTTGCAAACATACCAAGGTAAGTGTCTTGCTGAAGAGGCAAGACGCCCCGGGACATGGGACAGGTACATTTGAATCAAAAGTAACAAGACAGGGAGCACTGAACTCCCAAATATTTCTGAAACTCTTGTAAGAAGAGAGGGGCCGTTGACTTCCTGAGAAGGAGCCAGTCTCCCTTTGCGTTAAAGCTCAAGGATGGTGTCACCTAAGCAAGTAGTCCCACAAGCTGATGCCAGTTGTCCTCAGAACACACCCTTTACCCCGTGCCTCCAGGCTCATAATTAGAATTAGATTCCAGCGTAGAGGACAAAGAAGTACTAGGTCTGCTCTGGAAGCAGATACAGATCCCCCAAAATAGAGGATTAAGCCAATCCCTCTTGGCAGAAGCCAGAGAGCATGTGAAAGAGAAGATGGAAGATGCTAAGTTTGTCATACCGAGGAGAATTAAGCATAGGGTTTGAGCTGGCCATATCTAATCACATTTTTACACTCACTGCAGGAGTTGGGCTCAATGCGTTGTCTCCAGCACCTGGGGATGCTGTCAATCATCTCCTGGGTTGGCTTAAATTGCAGATGGAATTCAACAGTTGTTTGCAGTCTGTGTGCGCCAATGCACGGGCCAGCAGAGGCTTTCTGGTTCTGTCAGAGTCACCCGGGGAGCTTGGTAAAAATACAGAAGCCAGCTCTCCCGTTGCTCCAGTACTCCAGAGCAGTGGTTCTCCAACCTCAGTCACATCAAAAGAACTTGCAGAGGCTTCAAAATTCACAGAGCCCAGATCACATCCCAGACCTAGTAAGTAAATCAGAATCTCTGGCGGTGGGACTCAGGCATCAGCGCTTTCTGAAGCCTCAGGTGATTCTAAAATGCAGACCAGATTGACAGCCACTAGACAAAGGCACCTGAAGTGTGACAGGAGAAGCCTGGGACCTTTAGAGGAAGGTCCCTGTAGTGTGTCTTTAGGATCATATCAGGAATCTTCTCCAGACTTTCTGGAGGACTCTAGCAACTTTAACCAGCATAATTATGCAGGGAGAACAGCCATATTCCAAGGCTTTTAGACACTAGCTCTGACCTGCTTCTAATCCTTGGAGACCTAAAATGTCACTGTGACCCACTAGCAGATTGGCTCAGTGGCAGTCAGGTGAAAGACGGAGCCCTGACCTGAGACCTTCCTACAGCAAGGCTAGTGGGACTGTGGATCCCCTGGGGTATAGCTCCAGACCCAGGAAATATAGGTAGGACACATATACTTAGTGATAGAGAAAGTGTTCCTATTGATTTCGTGACCAATGGGGTAAAGACTATTATAGTAGAAAAGGCCAGATGGAAGCCCCTGGAAATGTTCCTCCGCCCACCAACCTCACCGAGAGTCAACCAAAATCAAATACTGCCTCTCTAGGGAATTTAAGAGACAAAAGAGCCCACTGAATACTTGAAAGGTTCTTGGGTCACTTATTGCATCTCTGTTCACCTCACCTGCTTGGCTGGTACAAAAGTGAGATGGGTCGTGGACTTCCCTTCACCAAACATGAACACTAAGCCCCCAATATGACATCCCTCACCAGGCGGGTCAACCTGATGGCAAGGTGTTATCTTGGAATCCTTTTATCGCTCAAGGAATATGACTTGTCTTCACAGGGACAGACACAAATTCTTGGTCAAGGTTAGTCTTCCTTGCCACTATTTATAGACTTACGGAATGTCCTATTCATCATTACATAATCCTGCACACACTTATTTTATGGTGAAGAATGTGTAGCACTGCAGTTCCCTTCTTACCACCTGCTCTTTATCCTGGAAGCTGGAAAGTCAGTTGTTATACCAGTTGGGAGACAGTACCTGCTAGGCTAGGTACTCTCTTCGAGGATGCAGAGGTGAGTCCTTAACCAGTGGCTGATACATGGCAACTTCTCAGCCCTAGTCAAGTTTGGTGGACCTGGAACGAATCAAAGCCTTAACAAATGTTTGCTGTCAGTCCCCACAGTCTCAGCCTCTTTAGTCCCCACAGTCTCAGTCTTGTTCCCAAGGGAGGGGTGCTTTCACTGGGGAACATACTCAGGATTCCACAATTTGGAAGCTGAGATCACCCTTGGTTGTTTTGGACCCCACATATTATCAAACATACAGAGAAGGGGGCAATTCCAGTATCAGACATGATTAACCCCATGGGGTTGCTTTGCTCCTACACTCTGAGGGCAAGAAGGTTCCATATTAGAACAAGGAGATTCCTTGTCACCAGAGAACCCTGGCCATCCAATGAAGACAAGACCTCAAGACCTCATGGCCCAACTAAATAAAGATCTGGGTCATCCTACCAGGCAAGAACCCTACTTTGATGAGGTGCTAACAGAGTGTAAAGGGAATACAGAGTAGGTAGTGGAAGAAGATGACAATGACCACCAACGTCAGCCTGTGACAAGCTGCATCACTGGGAACCATAGCAGCTCTTTTTCATAGTAACTGTTTACCCCTTCTTTTTTATTCTCTGCTGCCTTATGGACAGACCCCTAGCTGTAACGGATGGTGTAGGCTTCAGGCAGCAGTGTGCTTGTCTAGATGTGTCCCCATGATGGTCTGTTAGTTGGTGAGATGTGCTGTTTCCCATGGTGACGACCTGGATGAAGTTCAAGGGTGGAGGCTGAAGGACCAAAGGAATAGACTGTATGGACATCTCCCCACATGCCCCTCCAGATCCAGGGTTTCCCCTTCCCCTCCTTGCTGTGTGCCCTAGGAGGCTGACGGATGAGGATTGAACATTTGGCCTGTAGCTTCCAGATGAGTTCAGACAACAGGGATCATTAACCAGAAATTAGAGGAAGGGAGGGAGAGAGGGAGGGAGGGAGGGAGCGAGGGTGAGCAGCAAGAGCAGGAGGGTATTTAGTCCCCTGGTTTCCTCCCTGTGGGGTTGCATGGTCCCTCAACCTACTTCTCCCAAGGTCATGGGCCCCCTCCACAGAGCCCTCCCCTTCTCCAGATCCTAGTTCATTGCTTCCTGCATTTGCCCCATCCAGCCCGCCCTGGACTGTGCCAAGGCTAGGCTCCAGCCTCTACCCTGCCCCCACATTTGTAGCAAATCTTCATTAAGCTTGCTTCACATTCCCCACTTTGAGTGTGCCGTCTGTTTATCTGTTTTTGCCAGGACCTGGGCTGATACAGTTCCTCTTTTAATGAGATTTTTCTTTCTATGCTTTTGCTCTCTAAAAAGATTTAGGAATTTTTAATTAAAAGAAAAGTTTCAAAAAAAAAAAGAAATCTCATTTTGATTTTTTTCCTCCACATTTTGGGATGGTGAAATTCTAAATAGCCCTGATTTTGGATTGCAGTCTGCCAAATTACAGTGTAAATAGCTTTGATTTGGAATTGTATGCCCCAGAATCAAGGTTATTTGCAAATTTATTTTGCCAAAATCAGAAACCAGGTTTGAGAGTCCCAATCCTGTTATTTAAGGGAAATATTGTAACGAACTGAGCATAATTGTAGAAGGAAAGTATAGAAACATTTTTCTTGCCCGTGTATATCTAATTTGCAAAGCACAAACAATATTTAAGCCATTCATTTCAGCTCATTTGCTTGGTTATTGCAGTTCCTTCAATCAGAACTCTGGTTCTCTCAGTGTGCTACTGCCCAGCTGAGGATGTGAATTCAGCACCCCATTCTAGCATGCTGACTCAGAATTTCTAAAGAATCTTTAATGAGCTAGCCAGAGAAATTAACACATTTTATTTCTCTTCAAAAATGTTCAAAATCTGAATGTAAGCAAAAATAAACACAACTCCGGGTGGGACTTGCAAAATAAGTATTCAAAAGAGGTGATATTTAAGAACAAGCTAAAATTATTTCTATTATTTTTCCAGGTAGCAACATACAACTTGAACAGTTTGCTCTTGTGCTTATGCATATGTAAAAAACTGTGTAATCACTGACTATTTTTCTTCAGAGGCATCATTTCAGGAGTGTTTTTCAAGCATCTGGATGTTGAAATATGATCGTTTTAGACTCACATTTAATAACGCCCCAAAATTTGAGCACGAGATGGGAAGTGTTAGGTACTTCCATAGCCCAGCGTGAGACAAACACAAAGTTGATTCAGAGAAGTGGTTGGAGACAGTTGCCAGTATTGGGGTGGGGGCCACTGCAAGCACCTTGAGCCAGCTGGGGGGACCCACAGATGGCCAGTAATATATTGTCACTCATCCTCTAGAGCAGATGTAACCTTTGCTGTGTGTTAGAATCACTGGAGATCTTTATAAAGTACAAAATCAAGCCACAATTATCTATGGGGTTAGAAATCATGATAGTTATTTTAGGGCACTTGAAGGAGAGCATAAGGGGTATCCCTGGGGCACTAGTCATGTGTTTTTCCTTAATCGAGGTGCTTCTTAAAGATGCTTGTTCAGTTTGCAAAAATTCACTTGGTGTACTCTTAGGATATTTGCAGTGTTTTGTATGAACACTGCGCCTCTGTAAGTTCTCTATTAAACAGAGAACTTCTAATTAGC
Organism: Rhinolophus sinicus; assembly: GCF_057876585.1. Classification (NCBI taxonomy): domain Eukaryota; kingdom Metazoa; phylum Chordata; class Mammalia; order Chiroptera; family Rhinolophidae; genus Rhinolophus; species Rhinolophus sinicus. The sequence goes on from NC_142504.1 coordinate 4,440,056, forward strand.
TAAGAATTATCAAACTAACTAAATATCTAAAGTTGAATTTTTGTTTTTTAACATTAAATAATCCATTACATCAATACATTACAGGAAAAATATGATTATATCCCTTGATGCTGAAAACATTTATAAGCCATTCCTTTCTTTATTTCTAAAATTGAAACAATAGCACAAATAATGAATTCATAACTCTTCAAAAGAGTATTTACAGTGAAAAACCTTTTCTCCAAACTGTCCTGATGGTGAAACTATAGAGCATCAAAAGAAAACAAAATGTCTTAAAAGCAGCTGAAAAGGCAATGGAAATTACCTAGAAAAGAATTACGCACTTCCAGCAAACATCTCATAGACCTCAATATTCATGGCTTATACCCATTAGGACCTCAGTGTTCACCAACCCGGAATGTTCAAATCTCTCATTTAGGGATTTTTATGGAGGATTCATGACATAGACGTGATTGATTGAATTATTGGCCAGTGGTGATTCAACGCAATCTCCAACCTCTTTCCCCTCCCAGGAGGTCAGGGGGCGTGGCTGAAAGTTTTAACCTTCTTTTCACATGTTTGGACTTCCTGGTGACTAGCCCCAATCCTGAAGCCTTCTAGAAGCCCCACCCTGAGTCATCTCATTAACATAACTCAGGTGGGCTCCCAAGGGGCTTGCTAGAAAGAACAAGACCCCAGTTACAGGAAATTCCACGGGTTTTAGGAGCTTTGTTGCAGGAACCAGGTGCAAATACCTAAACTAGGTCTTTATTTTATCACAGTAACAATATGGATGAATCTCATAAACATAATAATGAACAAAAGAAGCCAGACACAAATGAGTGACCACTGTATTATTCCATTTATGTAAGTTACTTGTGCTATTGCTTTAATTTTAGAAATTAAAAAAAGGAATGGCTTATAAACTGTTTCAGCATCAAAGGATATAATCATATTTTTTCTATAATGTATTGACGTAATGGATTATTTAATACTGTTAAAGAACAAAAATTCAACCAAGTAAATTTTAAATATCTAATTGGCTTTATTGAACAATTCACAATTTGGCCAGCATCCCATCTAGTAAATAGAGAGGTGCTCTGAAAAGCTGTACAATATGGAAGGCTTTTATAGGCAGAAACTGGGCAGGACAAGAAAGATATCAGCAAAAGAAAACAAAGGATTGTTCTAGGCAAGGTTACCTTCCCTTAGAGTAAGGTGGGGGAAGGTGGTCTTAGGCAGATAGTCTCAGCTTCCTGTGGGGGGTGGACAGCGCCCACATGACAGACTACCTCATTGGTATTGACCAGAAAATTCCAGACTGAACAATTAAGATTACATTCCTGGAGAAGGTTGAAACTGCAGTAGGTCAGGTATTTAGTCTAGGTTCAATGTCATGGCCTTTAGCACAGGTCCGTTTTGAGCCTGTAGATTTCCTCTTTAACAACACTTTCTTTTGTGTTTAACTACTCTTATATTTATGTGTTAAATCATACTTGGTCATGATGTATTACTCTTTTGATGTATTTCTGGGTTGTTTTGTTAAAATTTTATTTTAAATGATCTGATTTTTACTTATTATTGAGATTTTTCTATAACTTTCAATCCAGGTGTAGCAAACTTGTGTTACAAAATTTCAGGAAGTAGGAAAAAATGCTATAGGACTGTGTCACTAAAACAGATGTCTCAGTCTTTTCCATTGAATTAAAATAAAAGAAAACAAAGAGTCCAAAAGCTCTAAATGCATAAGGTAGATGGTGAAAATTGCCTGATTATAGATTTCCTATTAGTGCCAGTGTGTGGTAAGTGAGTTAGAACTGGTTTTATTTAGAAAAAGTGAAAGAATATGACATGTTTGTATTTCTAGTCTAGTAGGTCAGGTTTGTTCCACTTATGCTCTTCCCTCCCATTGCATAATTTCATATTCCCAGGTCACACTCAGGGAAGATGTGACAATTGCATTAACTATTAAATAAAATAAAATAGAAGAATAATAAATGGTTAAACCATTCCTCAAATTAGAAAATGCAACTTCTAAGAAAGTAGGTAGGAAAAAACTATATAAATAAGAATAAAAGCAAAAACTTGAAGTTGTTAATGAAAACAAATTGAGAAACGTTACATGACAAAGGTCAAAAGGCATACAATTGTTTTGATATTAGAAACACTAATATCAGAGTAATATGATATCCATGGAGTCCTTATGTGATTGTCTTGCTTAGAGGTGGAGAGTAGGCGTGTGGAGATGAGGAGCATAAGAATATTAATTCATAACTTCTCTTCGTAGGAAGGAAGCTGATAAAACTGTAAACTAAATAATGTATGCAAGAGTAGTATAAGTATGCGACGTGGGAATGTAAAGTTGAATACCAGCAAAAATAGCTACAAATGTAGACTGTCGTTGTCAAGAAGGAGCAGGAATCAAGAGTGGGAAGAAATCAATTAGAAGACACCTTTTTTCTGTTATAATCCTAGTAATTCAATGTGACTTTTAAAAAATATGTTCAAGTATTTCAGTGATACAAATTAAATGATAAGATTCAAAAGACATGTGGAGCTTAACCGCAATTCTGTATTTATGTGTGTACACGTGTGTGTATGTACATGCATGCACACATGCACACTCACATACACATCAAAAATGCTATCAGATAAATGATAAAGAGTTCACGGTGTTATCACCGAGTAGTGGGATTACGGGCAAGTAATTTTATTCCTTATACGTACTCTATTTTCAAAATGTTCTATACGCGATAGACACATTTATTTTTTTTTTTTAATTAAAAATTCCGTCTGTCAAATACATGCAAGCACAGTATTTAGTGCTGGGGATTCTAAGATGAGTATAATGCAGACAACCATGACCAAGGACGATACACAGAGTGCAGTACACAGAGAGGCAAATCAACTGCAAGTCAACTCCAGCCAAAGCCTGTCCATCAATTCACTCTTTTGTCTCTACTTGGACCTGTGTTCCCTGGGGTTGGTGTGGAAGAGGAAACAAACCCTCTTGATACTACTGGCATCGGGGAGCAAAAGCAAAACGTTCTTGAAATTGTCATGTGTTGTACACTTTCAGAGCATTTCTATTTCCAGCTGGTATCTATAAAGCTGTGCCGATTCCTATGTACTTTGTAATGCTCGAAGACTGTGCCTTCTACCGCAATGCATTATTTATTGGGGAAGGTATTTTCGTGGTTTTCTCTGTGTGTTATTTTTATTTCCTATGAACTTCCTATGTTTTAATCATTGCATCCTTAAACATATGTTTATCAAAATGATTGCTTTAATGTGAGACGTTAATTGCATTTGCTGTCATTTCTTAATACGTGTAAAATATTTTTAAATTATCATGAAGATCAAATCCTTACATTACGAAAAGAAAGGTCTGTAACAGAGAACAGATGGCTAATGGGCTGTGACTCGTCGCAAATGGATTCTAAGTTTTATAACAAGAATCTATCAGCAGTAGAAAATGTATCTGGACAGAGACCAACAGCCTGGAGTTAGTACACAAGCTAATTTTAGACCATTTCACTTTTATCTTTTCCGTGAATGACATGAACAATATGATTGAGTCACTTTGCTGAAAACAATTGAACAAGACTGACAAATGCATAATGCTTCAGACCGTGAAATCCCAATTGATCCAATCGCAGATATATTCATCATGCCTACAGAGATGTTATTGCAGCTACGAGTTGTGTTCCTCCCACTGTTTAATAACTGCTGAATGGAAGTGCGCCAGGTCTGCAGTGTAATCTACTCAAGCATGTGTCTTCAGATAAGTTTTTTTTAATCAGAAGATTCTTGTGTAATTTCATTTCATTTCTTCTTAATACTCTTGACAAATGCCATTATGAAATCTCTTGACAAGAGATTTTATGCTTTATTTGGAAGTGTTTCTGCTATGATTGTGCATAGTTTATAGCAATAAGAAACACAAGTTGTCCACCCACGGAGCAGCTTGGAAGGAGCTATATAATCCTGGTTGCTAATTGTATCAAGTATGAGCTCAGTCCTGGAAGGATGGGCATTAAAAATGGGGTCAGATAGAGGATTTACAAAAGGAGACCGACAGCCATTTCAGGGCACATTCAGAATCCCAACATCCAAACTGAGAAACTGAATCATAAACAAGGCTGTATTTGGAAATCACAGATGTGATCATACAACCTCCAAAACAGTGAGAACAGGTGAAAAATCATCATCTTTCCCTCCGTCCCCAGATGGCTTGTCTCCATTTGAATGTGTAGGTCATGTGAATTCTTCTATCCCCTAATAAAGCCCACTTGTAACTGTACCTGGCCTCAAAGCTGGGTCCTTTCTGCAACTCTCCATCTTTCTCAAAGCAACCTGTGCTTGGAGGACTGCAAAATGGTTACCTCTATACCCACACCCATGTGCACATCCACGATCTTTTTTCTAGTACTATCTATCTACCTACCTACCTACCTACCTACCTACCTACCTATCTATATCTATCAATCTCTATCTATCATCTATATAGCTGGATATCATCTATCTATCTATCTATCTATCTATCTATCTATCTATCTATCTATTTCTCATGAGATGTGAGAGTGAGAAAAGAGAGGAAATTTGTGCTGAATTGTACCCCTTTGAAACACGCATAGAAGTACAAATTTTGCAGAACTATTAACAACACTAAGGAATATCATGTTTTAAAAAAAGATCTAATTTGATCATTTGAATTTGCATGCCTCTTATTGCTGGTAATTTAGAAATATTTTCATATTTATACTAAACATTGGTATTTTTAAAACCTGTTCATTGCTTATCCCTGTGTTTTATCCATCTTCTATTAAAGAATTGGCATTTTGAATACTGATGTACAGAATTATTTTAAAATAAAAGTTGTGTATTGTGAAGAAAAGGGTTAAGATAGCAGGTTTGAGACTGCTATAGTTAGAAAGGCGGGCTTGCAAGGTCGGCCCTGGTAGGCATCTGGCAGCTAATTTGGGGATGTTCTCCGCATTCGCTCCCTGATAAGCATGCCTCATACACCTAAACTCTCTGTACAAGCCATGGGATTTATGATGGACACCTGCTTTCCTTCCTTCTGGGAGTGTGAAATTGGGGTCAATGCCAATGAAATCCTTGGGCACTGAGGCTCCAATAATCTTTCCAGAGAGCTCTTCACATGTATTTTCATAATTTGATACTGTTTGGAATTAGACCTGTCCACTGGAGAGGAGCCTTCAAAACTTGCACCTGGTTCCCTCTGGACTTCATGCCCCACCTTTCTCCTTTGCACATATGTCCTGTGTCTTTTCTCTGCCATAACATAGCCCTATGTATGACTCTAAGCTGAATCCACCCAAAGAATCACCAAACCTGGGAGCAGATTTGAGGACTCGTGATACATGTATGAATGTTTAATCATGGAATTCATGCACATCGTTTTACAAGGTGTACTATTGCCTTTTTATATTCTTTATGGTGTTTTTTGATCCAAAGAAGGTTGGATGTGTGCAAATCAGAAGTTTGAGTGCCCAGAGGCATCCTTCCCAAAACACTCCCTGCTCAAGTTCCTTCCTAGTCCTAGCTTCCTGGAAATCATTCTTGTCATTTTGCCCAGCTCATGTGACAATCCTGGTAATACTTCAAAGATAGGTAGAAAGAAAATTATTAACAGAGGTGCTTCCTCAGCTAGCACCTATTATATTGCCTAAGTTTCTAAGCATTATATATATACACATATACATATGTGTGTGTGTGTGTGTGTGTGTGTGTGTGTGTGTGTGTGTGTGTGTGTATTAGTCTGAACCTGTGAAGAAAATAAATTCTTAAAGCCAGGCATGGAAAATTTGTCAAGATCAGCTGGTGACTGTGAGATCCAACTTGATTCCATATGCCTTTTAAATGGTGTAAATCCCTCCCAGATTCTTGAAATATCTCATTACTTTTACTTTTCAATGTTAAAATTTTCATCTTAGTTTTTATAATTGGGTTTTTTAATGAGGGATAGGAGAACTGAAACAAGTATTTAAATATATCCTAGCAGTTATTTTTTTCCATGCAAAATCTTTAACAGAGATCATAGTGCAAGTTCCAGATTATAACTCTTGTTAACACCAGAACATTCACATCTTTGAGGGAAAAAGATATAAAGAAGGGCTTATGGAAGCTAATGCTCGATTTTTAAAAAAACAAAGTGGTCCAGGTAATTTGATATAAACTTAAGAGGCAGGACAAATTATTCAAGTTAATTAGAAGTAAAAATTGGTTTTATGTTGCTTTATGTAATTCTGCTTCTGCAGACTAAAATTAAATATCTTTATAAAATTAAGTCCCTTAGTGCAAGCGGCCAACTATGCAAATGATTTTGTCATTTTTAGAACATGCTGAAAAAGAACACCATTTGCTGTATTAAATGGACAAGCGATGACTTCAGAACTGACAAATGATGGTCATGACAGGAAAAACAGAATCCAATGCTGTGGGAAAGGAGTAAAATCAACACAGGACTGAAAACTGTACGAAAGACACAGGAGAGGCGCACACGGTGCTTTGTTCATTGGCAACAACAAAACAACAAAAAGTCATCAGAAAAATAACGAAGATAGACCATAATAACAATGGGATTTCAAACTAAGATGAAAACAAGTCTACAAATCTATTTATTTCACAGCTTTCCCCGTTCTTGAGTTTTAAATCTTGATATCTCTCTCGGCTGGACTATTTCCTCAAGTTATGTGTTAAATAATGACCCATGGGCTATTTATTTTCTGATTCATTTTCATGGTATGCCTTTCTGTTCACTTTCAAATGCCTTTAAAAATGTAACTTGCTATAAAATTCTTGCCCCACAGTTCTTGCTGCCACCACGACAGAATAAGGAGTTCAACAAATCCTCTTCCAAAATAAGTTACTATAAAGTACAAAAAAAAGTCAAAACCATCAATGTCAACACTCTGGAAACTGACCAAAGGCATAGAAAGAGGAGAAGAGTCTATTCCTGACTACCACTGAACTTCACGTTGTGAGTCGCCGGCACTGTTGCCCAGAGTTGCTCCCATCCATTTCCCAGCAGCTCTGTCAGTGGCCATTTGACCAGGACAAAGCAGACTGTGAGCAGCACCTTTGACAGCACTGCTGGAGGAAAGTCACGTGACTTGGAGCCTCGTCAATTACAGCTACGATCCCCATGGCAGGCAAACAGAGAGCCAGCAATCTGACTGAGGTGGTTGGTGGTGGTTTTGTTTCAAACAAGCAAAGGCCCGTGTTATGCAGGGTGGCAGGCGGGGTCTCCTGTCCAGCTCCCCACATAAGAACGCAGGATAGGGTAAGGCCAAAAAGGAACACCCACGGAGCCATAGGTAGGGGAGTCATACCACTATATTCTCGCTTGTGGCTGGGTTGGAGACACAGGAAGCAGGAGCCACACTATCCGCAACCTGCTGTCTGCTTCTCTCTGCCAACCAACCTCAATTGCTAACTGCAATCCGCCGTCCTAACTGCAATCCACTCTTGCTAGCTCAGCCACCATCTTCTTGCTAGCCCCCATTTTCTGCTAGCGTAGTCACAGCAGTTATATTAGTGGCCAATGGCTCACTGGTTACAGCTGACAGCCAACTAGCCACAGCTGATGGCCATCCAATCACAGTTGATGGCCATTTACTACGTGAGCCAGCACCTTTCCATGTGAGGGCGAGAACCTGGAAACTGCACTTTCCCCACAGCCCGGAAGATTAGCTGGGGATTCAATGGGATGTTTTAGAAGGTAAGACAGTCATTGGAGGCTTGATAAACTAGCACATAACCTGGCTGACTGGCGGCTTGCACATACACAGCAGGGACAGGAGGGAACCCAAGCCACCCAACCACCCTGGCCAATGAAGCTGGGACCTTGAGGTCTACAGATAGGATGCAAGAAAGCCAAGTGGGAAGTAACAGCTGGAGCAGATTCAAAAATAACTGGGTATCGGTACCCACAAAGGAGTCCATCAGCATAGAGTAGAAACCTTCGTGGTTTGAGGTGTTTGAGCCCCACTTCTGATAAATTACGGTAGGTACCCACAGGGGCATACCATGGATTATCAGTCTGAATCAAAGCTGAGCTCCACATATTCAATACTAGTCAGGGGGGCTGTCCAGAGTCTATTCACGAAAGAAGGCCTCCTACGTAGCACAGACTTAATTCCAGAAAAAGACATTGGTCAGAAAAGCCAACAAATAAAACCACAGCAGGTGGTGACGAAAGCCAATGTTGACTGTTGTATCCATTATAAGAATTTTCCCAGCCTGGCCTAACAAGGGCTCCTGTCGGACTCACCATGAGAAAGGGAGATGTCAGGGAAAATGTAAATAGCTATTTTCACTCTATATTGTGCTAGCTTTCAAATTAAGCATAGCACAAAGGCCAGAGAAAATTCTTCCCACTTCAGCACAGAGCACAGCATAGCTTCATTTGCAAGTTCATTCGACCTCATTGAAAAGCCCAGAAATACAGTGATGATGTTGGCATTTTGGCAGACTGAACTATTCAGCACCTTGGCAGAGGCAATAGTTTGCAGGTAGCAGGGCAGAGGTGGTGATGGTGCAAGTGTCCTGGGCAGAGGTGCCTGGCAATGAAGGAAGTACACAGGTAACACCAAGGTTTGGAAATGGGCAGTGATAGGATGTGGCCTCAGAAGATTTCCACCCATTGGCAGCGACATCTTGTGACCAGCAGCAGTGGACAACGGGATCAGGACGGAGAACGGCAAATTCTTCTTTTGCTTGACTGAGCAATTAAGATACACACTGGAACTGGTAAGAAATAACCGGATGATAGTTTGATGTTTCTGGGCAAGCAGGAGGGAAGCAAAGCAGAGAGGTGAATATAGGCATAATATCGTGTCAGACAAACATAATCATCAACTAACGTAGCTCAGTCCTGTCAAAGGAATCTTTTTGCACTTCCTTGCCTCAAGCAGGATGAAGAAATATAGGGTACACAAGATTTCTGGATTTGTAGTCACCGTATCAGCTTGCCCAGATCTGTGACAAACTGTAAGCTTTAAGGACTTCAGACTCCATCCGCCATTTTTCCTTTGCTGGAGAAAGAAGGAATTTAAATGTCTAAAGACATTTCCTATGAGCAGAGTAATATTTCCTCTGAGCGGAGGAGGTAGGCGAGCTGGTCAACAGCTTACACATTAGGACGTCCATCAATCACAACAAAGATGATTTTCTCTCCTACGGCTTTACCAACTGCTTCTCACAAATCTTAGTGCTCGATATAGTTTATCATCATTAAACTATTTCTTTTGTTCTCTGCGGGCAGAAAAGGAAATTGCCAGATTAAATTTCATCACACAACTTTCACTACATTATGAGTCTATGGACGTTTTCCCCTCTGGCATTCAGAACTTCGAGAACGTTTTATTCTTACATATTAACAGTTTTACTCTTGACTTCGCACAGACAAGTCATTTCAGTTTTTCTGGATTAGCACTGTAGGTTAAAAGAATAAATTCAAAGACACAGAATCTGGGGATGTATTCGGTCTTTTCCCTCCGTGATGCCAAATAGTACTCTTAAAGAAAATTTCACAAAAGGAGAAAGGCTCTTGGTCAAATAAAATTCCATACAGCCAGAAAAGCCAGAATGCCGAATGAGATTTCCTTTAAAAAGATTGTTTCTGTCTTGCCTCATTTTGCATATTAAATTATCCACCTTTTGTTTAATTTTTCTCATTATAAAAAATCCATTTTCTTTCATTTCAAATTTGAACTATGCAAATGAAAATGGAAAGAGAAAACACTCCATTGCTATCACCCAAAGCCAACCATTTTCACTATTTTGTATATTTCTTTTAAGTATTTTTCTACACTGTTTAAATAGCTAAATTCTGTATTTAGTATATATGCAGGTATGCTATTGGTTCTGGGATTTTTTAGTTAATGTTATAAAGCAGAATTTCTAATTGTTATTATAAAATCTGTACAAGTACAGTAAATGCAATAATATTCTTATTAACTGGAATTTACTTAACTCCCATTTGTTGAACATCTGAAGTTTGGTCCCAAACCAATATATGTCTGCTAATCATGTGAAACAAACATTTTTGTGTGTGAAGCTTTTTTTAAATTTCATTTATTTTCTTAGACTATATTTCCACGTCCTAGGATGTGGAATTATGAATTACAAGTCTAGAATTATGTTTTCAAATCTCTTGCCAAATTGTTTTCTAGTAAATTGAAATAAATTGCAGTCTTACTTGGTGTGCATATGAAATGTCCTTTTTGTTATCATCCATCACCATGATTCCATCATTTAATGGAAAAAATATATTTTTCTAGTTCGATGGGTTAAAAATAATTATCATGATTGTATTAGAACCTGTATAATGACCTGTTTATGAAACTGAGTGAGGACAAACATTTCTCTACAATTATTCACTAGTTAGCTTAGCCAGAGACAAGGATGAAGGTCTCTCAATGCACTTGGAAGGCGCGGTCTCAGGACTTAGTGAGCTGAGGGCCACGAGGCAGGGAGGAGGCAGGCGAGGTGAGGACACACATTATGTACATAGTGAGCTGGCTGTCCAGTGACAAGGAGCCTTGAAGGGACACGGCAGATTGCTCAGCAAATGTTTTTGTTCGAAACACAGAAATTCTCTACTGCAAGAAGGAAATGCACCTTATCATCCACAGAAGAGTGTAAAGAGGAAGGATTTATCAGGAAACCCACTCCCATGCCTCGCAGTGCAGTCTCATCCAAGTCTGGAAGCCTTGGACTAGGAGCCCATGAGCTGGCCAACACGAGGGACTCTGAAAAGACACACCGATATGTTGGTTAAATTTATGTCCTCGTCATTATTTTATATCCTTTCATACCTTACCGATTGAAGTACTGATGAAAAGTGTGCAAAATCAGACTTGCTCAAGATGTGTCTTTCATAATAAGTCTAAATACTAGAAGACAACAAATACTATTACTTAGAGTTTTGAGGAGAAAATGCTAAAGCCTGGAGCTCTTTACCCACCCAAGCTGATATTATCATGGCAAGGTAACAGAAAAATATTTTGAGGTATGAAAGACTCAAAAAATATGTTAGACTTAGGCCCTCCCTGAAAAATGTGTCCAATCACCTAAAAGAGAATAGTATACAAATGTTAATTAAAAGAGAATTGTGACTATTTGCATTCATTTTCATTCTTTGGATCTGTATAATGTTATTTTTGGTGTCTTTTTTTGGAATATGTAAAAAACAGATTTCTAATTCTACTAGCAGTTACTACCCAGCGATTCAGTCATTTTTAAATATTATTTTCCAAGATGAGTTATTAGACATTCCCTTTTCCAATGTCCCAATTTTTAAATATTTCATCTGTGCTTGCACACACCATTTTTAATTATGTAGGTTTTTCTTTCAAACATAAAAACATCTTATAATTAATGCTGTCGCTACATTCAGGATGATTCTTTGACATTTCTACATTTTGACCGATTTCAGTGTTCTTGGCTTTTCTTTTCTGGTCAGTTTCTTCATTCGCTTGTTGGCACATTGATTTGTTTTATTGTTTTGGAGAAACAACTTTAGTCACTTCTTCAGAAAAGGTATTTGTGTACTTGGTTCTTTCTTGATATCCGAAAATATCATTGCAGTTTTCTCCTCAAATAAATGTTTAGTGGCCACTTCCTGGCTAACTTCCTGACTAACACATTTTCCTTGTAAAATGTGTGACTTTCTCTCAGTGCCACCCAAATGGTGTTTCGGGGGGTTATGGGAACCATCTGCTTTCTATTTCTTTATGCATAACCTGATGTTTTTCTACCTTTTAGAAAAATTCCTCAAGTTTGTCCCTGATTTTTTCAGTGTACATTGCTGAAATGAGTGATGCTCATTGCTTCCATTGCAATTTTAAATTTAAGAATCATATTCTTTAACTCTGTGACTATAACAACCAGGCCCATCATTTTGGGGGTGCTCCTCACCAATGTGCTAAGTGATATGCATCCAAGATCACACAGCCAGTGAGGAAAACTTACCAAGATTTTGAAACTAACCTGTCCAGCTCAAAAGCCCAAGCGCTATGACTGGGTATTTATGTCAATATTAGCTCATCTCACATTGTACTATTTTCCTGACATCTTTCTCTAGATCAGAAGCTATGATAGTTAATTTTATGTGTCAGCTTAACTGGGCCACCAGACACTCAGATATTTGGTTAAACACCATTCTGGGGTGTCTGAAGGTGTTTCTGGGTGAGATAAACATTTGAATCAGTGACTGGTAGAGCAGATGGCCCTCTTGGTGTGGTGGGCCTCATCCAATGCCTGGGACACCTGCATAAGAAAGAATTCTCTCTACCTGACTGTCTTCAAGCTGGCACATTAGTCTCCTGCCTTCTGGTTCAGACATGGCTTTCCTGAGTCTCCAACATGCCAACTGAAGACCTGGGGACTACTCGGGCTGGCTCCATGATCACACGAACCAATTCCTGCAGCTATGAATTGGTTCTATTTCTCTGAAGAACCCAGACTAATGATACAGAGGGAATCTGGGATCAATAGGGAGAGTTTAGGGAGGCAATAAAGCTCCTAAAATTTTATGCAAATATTTCTGCGTGCGAATGTTGGCATGTGTATTTTTCTTGGTGGATATCCATAATTTTCATAAGATTCTCAAAAGATTCTATCATTCATTAAATGCTAAGAAACAATAGTATAAACTCTGTTTTCTTTTAAATTGAGGACATGAATCTGGTGTTTTCTACGTTTTCCCTTTACTGCTCAAGGCTATGAAAGACCCTGATATTTCAGAGAAATGGCAGTGTCCTGTTTTGAATTTGTTACACTCTGTGCTTTTTCCCTTTAATCTATTGTCAAAACAAAGATTTATATTTACCAAGTTTGGGCTTAAATGTAATAGGAATTTAAAAGTGTTCTGACATCATATTAGTGAGTCCTATACAGGTTTTCACAGCGCTCACAATTGTTTCTTCTTGATCTGGGAGGGAGAAATGTAGAAAAATAAATGAAGGTAGTTTACCATTTCAGCCCAGGAGTCTGAAGGGACTATGGAGGTATTTTTCTGAGGATTTTCCCTCTGCAGCAACATGGCTGGGTACAGACCAAGGCACTACACTCCTGGGCTTTATGGTGCTACCTGTACTAGATGCTTCTATTGGAATTCTAATACCATCAGCCACACCTAGGGGGAGCCCAAGAGGCTGCCTCCCATCAGCCCTCCCCTCTCCCACATAGGCCTTCCCAGGGACTTCTTTTCTTTCCACTTCCTCCTCGGCCTTATTATTTTCTCTTAAAAGGGACTTGCTCCTCAGCTCTGTGTGACTTCAATTTGACTCCATTGACAGTAAAGTTAGCAAAAATTCTTTCACTTTCCTAAAATAAGATGACACCCCTGATTTCCAAAGTTGCTGAAGGTTTTCCCTCAGATGAACAAATCTTGTCAGTCATTTTAATGAGCATTTGGGCGGAGACAGGATTCCCAGGACCTAGTCACACAATCTATCTTTAAACCAGCCTCCCTCCCATTGTTATCAACTCATGGAACTCATATAATACAAACTGCATTTATTCAATAAGGATTTCACTTAATGGGAGAGAAAAGCATGCATCCCCCTGACACTATGAAGTCCTACTAGACAATTCTTTTTTTTTAAGCGCATATTTCTTTCATAGAATTTGACCTCTAAGCAGGAAGACTCTCATAAAGCTGGTTTTCTTCACCTTTGCTCAAGAGAAGTAGCTGTCTAAGTTAGGATTTGTTCAAGTAATGGAATCTTGACTGTCTTTTATGTTATCTTCAGTACACAGGCTGAAGGCTTTATCTTTATCTGTGTCATGATTCTAACAACTAAATAGCTCTAGCTAACATGAAGTGACAGGTAAATCATTTAAAAACAATTGCACAAAAAGTTCTTTTGAGTAGTTCATTACCTTTCTTAATAGTAATTCCAAAACCTGTCCATTTTAATGACTCATGAAATCACTCCCTAATAGTATATAAAACATGTACCTTCAAGATTTTCAAATTTCACTGGAGTAATAAAACTCAAAAAAAAAAGAAATGTTATCTTCTCTCACCTGGAGAAGAAATAACAGTTCAAGTTTATGCTATCCATAAAATAAATAAAAACAGAAAACACTATATAATAGAAATTGATTCTTTTGTCATTTCAACAGTAGCAACAGCACCTGAATTCTGGTAGGTTGTCCTACAACAAAATGATTTGAGAAGACTCAGTCAGTACAAGGAACAGATATAAAAGACTGTCTCACCCTCACAATGATTTCATGATTTTATAAATGTATCCTTATAATTGTCTTATGCAAAACATGAATAGAAAACACATATTGGACTAACAGATGCTGATTAAAATTATTCACAATGAATATCTAAAATCAGAGAAGACTCAGAAGAGACAATAATCTAAATGTTTCGCTAAAGAAGCTCTTCCTGTTTTTAAAAATAAAGATCATTGGCTCAACTAACCCTTATTCTGAGTTTATTATATATCACTTGCTCTTCTAGAGTCTATAGATTTAGAAACCAGTATGACTCTTGGCTTGGATGCAGGAAGATTTAAAAAGAGTTGCAGTGACAGATATGTGGATAAATAATTGTAACAGACTATAATCAGTAAAGGGAAGTATGCGAGTTCTGTATTAATACTACGCGGAAATGAATAATTAGTTTATTAATTCTGCTGGTGAAAATCCATGTAAGTGATAATGAGTCAAAGGAAGGAGGCATATCAACTTCAGTGGTCAGTTAATACGACCAGATTAAAGACAATGTTTTGTCTAGATGATTTCAAGAAGAGTAGCATTCTTAGAATATTCTTTTGAAGAGAGAGGGCAGGAATGACAAGCAATATTTAAAGGGAGATGGGCAAGGCCAGGTCATGAAAGTTATGTCAGAAGGAATCTAAGTAATGGAAGCCACCGACCGGCTTTAAGCAAGGGATCGATTTAGTCACATATGCATTTTACTGTAGTGTGGAGATTGAGTCAAGGCTAAAGTGAAGCAAAGGCAGAAGAATCAGTTAATAGGGCATTGCGATAAGCTAGATATGAAAAAGTAGGACTCTGCAATATGGTAATAACTGTGAGAATTAAAGCACAAAGTAGAATTCTGCAGTGAAAAGGCATTATAAACACAAGGAAGAAACTAAGATTTCTAGGCGTTTGGCTTGAGAAATCGTGTAAACAGTCTTACCATCCACAGATACCAGCACCAAAGAAAGAGACTCTTGTTTGTCCAGAGAAATAATAAATTAATCTGGGGATTACATTAAGTATTCTGTGACACAGCCACAGCTTTGTTTTAATTTATAAATCTGAATGAGTGTGTTTATTTTCTGAAAGCTTACACTTTGAAAAAATAATAAAGATACATTGCAAGCATCTGTTTATGAATCATAAGAAGTACTTCTTTACCTTTTCTGTGGAAATATATGACACTGCCTACAATACCAAAACACTAACCTAATTTTAACTGCATGAATTCAACTAACAAACATATTATAAACTTCCTCTGTCATAAGGAATATGCTGGGGCAGAAGAGATGTAGCGACAGTTAAGAAACAGTCCTGGTCCCCATACAGCATGTTGTCCACTGGGGAGAAAAAACAGCAAAGCAACCAACGATTCGATGTAGTAAGAAAAATGCCAAGGAATCATATGGGGCAGGCCCCAGAGTTCCCTATGGCCCTATAGACGAAGATGCAGTTTTCTGGGCAATTCAGACTCTAACACTAAAACAGGAACTACATAGCGGGGAAGTTTTCAGGCCTCTGGATCTTGATTCCAATGTACTCTCCTTATTAGGTGTGAACTATGAGTCTGTTTATTTAGAACGCGTGCCCACCTGGGAGATTTCTTCCCACATTCTGGCATCAAACTCCCCAGTAGTCTGATGCAGTAATAAATTTGTGTTCCTTTTCTTGCTTTCAAGGGTAGTTTATAGAAAATTTGTAAAGGCTGATATATACATATATAGTAGTTTTACACCAAATACATAACTTCTTTCTCAACACTACTGACAAATAAAACTGTAAGATATTTAAAACACATCATGGTGATTTGATATACGTAGACGTTGTGAAAGAATCCCCACGATCTAGTCAATTAACACTTCCATCAACTCACTTTTTATTGGTTAATTGAGTGAGTGAGAAAGTTATAAATTCTACCTTCACAGCAAATTTCACTTATATATCTGGGGTGCCAAAAAACTGTATACATGTGACTTGTATTCATCTTTTGTTATCGGTATAGATTGAGGATTACAATTTTAATATCTTTTTTTTCCTTTCTTAAAATGTGTATACATTTTTTGGCACCCTCTGTATTACACTGTTATCAACTATAGTCACCATGTTTTACATTAGATCCTCAGGTATCACTTATCTTATAGCTGAAAGTTTGTACCCTTTTGCTAACCTCTCCCTATTTCCTGCAATCCCCCAGCCCCTGGCAATTTTTCTACTAGGCCTTTTCTACTACTGTTTCTGTAAGTTTGACTTTGTTTTAAATTCCACAGATAAGTGATACCACGCAGTATTTATCTTTCTCTGCCTGAATTATTTCACTTAGCACTATGTTCTCAAGGTCCGTCCACGTTGACGCAAATGGCAGGGTTTCCTTCTTTCTTATGGCTGAATAACACACCACTGTGTCCAACCATTGAGGAGGACCCCAGATTCTTAATTCTTCCTTAGTGGACACCACAGAGGTAGAGATGGTGAGCGAGAGTCTTAGGAAGAGTTGGGATATCTCACAATGGCAAAAGTTGCAACCTCAATACACATGCCTTACTTCCTGTTTATTTTCATGCACACACAACATGAACAATACTCCCTGTATTTCTTTAATGTCATTCCACATCAGCTATATCATTGTTAAATGCAATATAAAGGCTTTTGGTAAAGTGATAAAAAACCATAATAATCCCCCATTAAAATGTTAGCTTAGTTTTGTCTGCCAATTATTAAGATAAAGCCACAGAAAGAATGCAGCTCACTGCTGCTGACAGATTCAATAGTCAGACTGGGTCCTCCCTGGGGGGTCGGGGGTACATTTAATGACTGTCCAATTATGGACTTTATTACATTAATAATAATTGCCTCATGCTTCCAATAATCTTCAGAAAGATGAAGCAAATAGCCTGATGTAAATCAAGAAAAACTAGGCCTTATGCAAACAGCAGAACTTATTACATAGGTAACAAAATTAAATGAAGCCTGAGAAAAATTAAGTTGCATAATTTTAATGGGAAGGGGTGAGAAGCTGATGGGAAGAGAGCGATTGATTTAATGGGAAATATTACATTTTAAATGATGCAGACAGGATTAACAAAAGAATGGTCATCTCCATCTTCTGTATGCTTTTTCCACCTTTGTTATTCCAAGCTTGGTTTCAACTCAGAGAAAACAACATATTTAAGTATTAATCATTCTGTGCAACCAAATCCTGCTTCAAAAACACTGGCAACTATTAATAGAACAGATAATGAACCACTTTTTGGTAAAATCTATGAGCAGACTGATGAATATGTTCTGCATGTTTATTGGGTGAAAGATGAAACGAAAGAGGATAATAGCTGCTTGATGAAAGGGTTCTGCCACAAGAATCGCTGATTACTTCAATTTCATTAGGTTATTATTTTTCCCCCATGTGCCATTAATATCCAAATAAACTAAATGCAAATGTGGGATTTAATGAGTTTAAAAAATATCTGAATTGTTTACAATGCTTTTTTTTATTTTATACATTTTCCCGAGGTTTTTCTGTTTTGCAAAGAGTCAGCTCTTGGGTTTATTGACCTATTTTAGTGTTTGGATCTGCAATCTGTTTCTTTACTTGTGCTTCGACATTTATGATTTGCTTCTTCCCAGTCACTCAGGGCTTTTTGTTTTTGTAAATTCTTGTGTTCAATACCTTATTTTATTACTTTATTAGTTTGAATAATGCTTATTTAAAATTATGTATTCACTTTGGGCGTTCCAGAGATTGATTTGTTATGGTCTCTGTCTCTTCTTGCAACTTTATATATAATTACTTTTTTTAATGGGAATTTCATACAGTTTACACAGTAATAGGAAGAACCGCAAATCCAGTCCCCTTCACCCCTAGTTTAGTTGCAACAATCACTGATGTTTTGCCAATCTTTTTTCCTGTATTCTATTTTTCTTTGCAGGATATTATGACATTTTAATCACAAATACACCAGTTTTGTAAATATTTTTATTGATGTCTTGACCCTATATTATTTTATTATTTATTAATTTTTCTCTTATCCAAGTAATCTTTATTTTTAATAAGATGTTTATTTTTTTAAAGTATGCAATGCATATCTTATTTGATTTATTCTTACCCATTTATTGTCTTCTGTCATTGGCTATGATTTCTTAGTGGCAATTGCTGGGTCATACCGTGTTTCCCCGAAAATAAGACCTAGCCGGACAATCAGCTCTAATGTATCTTTTGGAGCAAAAATTAATATAAGACCCAGTCTTATTTTACTATAATATAAGACTGGGTCTTTAATATAATATAATATAATATAATATAATATATATAATATAATGTAATGTAATATAATATAATATAATATAAAATATAATACCAGGTCTTATATTAATTTTTGCTCCAAAAGGTGCATTAGAGCTGATTGTACAGCTAGATATTATTTTCAGGGAAACACGGTAGTAATGTTATTCATTTTTTTATCTTCGTATAATAATGCTTTTTAAAATATTTCATACGTTTTGTGGAATTTATCAAAGTAGAGAAAATGTAAAGTAACAAAATTCTCTTAATTTCAGACACTTCATGATATATATTTCCCAGTGTCCTATATCTATTTGAAACTACACTCTGCATCTCCTACTGTGCTCAGGTTGGTTTTCAACTTACGGTACATCATAATCATATAATTGAAATCGTACTCACTGCTGACTTCATTCTCAAATCCTTTGGGCATTTTCAGAGTTGGACACCAAAAGCAAAGGCAACAGAAGCAAAAATAAGCAAGTGGGATGACATCTGTCTAACCAAGCTCCTGCTCAGCAAAGGAAACCGTCAGCCAAATGGAAAGGCAGCCTGGAGAACAGTAGGAAATATTCGCAAAACATGTATCTGATAAGGGGTTAATATTCAAAATACATAAAGAACTCATACAATTCAACAGCAAACAAAAACAAAACAGTCTGATTAAGAAATTGACCAGAGGAACTGAATAAGTATTTTTCCAAAGAAGGCACATGAAAAGATACTTATCATCACTAATCATCAGAGAAATGCAAATTAAAACCACATTGAGATATCACCTCCCACCTGTTAGAATGGCTATGATTGAAAAGACAAGAGATAACAAGTGTTGGCAAGGATGTGGAGAAAAGGGAACTCTTGTGCACTGTTGGTAGGAACGTAAATTGGTTCAGACAGTATGGGAAACAGTAAATAGTTCCTCAAGAACTTAAAAAATACAGCTACCATATAATATAGCAATTCCACATCTGGGTATATATCCAAAGCAAATGAAAACAGAATATCAAAGTGGTATCTGCACTCTGACGTTCATTTCAGCATTATTCACAATAGCCACATATGGAAACAAACTAAGTGTCCATCAATGGAAAACTTAATAAAGAAGATGTGATCTATATCTATCTATATGTAGATCTAGATCTATGTCTATTTCTATATGTCTATATCAATATCTATATCATATATCTCTATCTCTATATCATCTATATAAATAGATAGATCGTACATAGATATAAACACTAAATCCATCAACAGCTTTGGGTGTTTTGAATCTTGAATCCATGTGCCCAGTATTATGAAGTTAAGGGAATTAGACAATGTCACATATTATTGGAACTTCCAGAAGAAGAAATGTGCTTAGTGGGATTGAGACAAGGTGCCCACTGCCTCAGATCTAGAATGTCTGAACTAGTCCTGCTTTAGGTACTTGTGTGGCCAGGATTGGTGTGAGATGACAAAAAAACCATAGCAGGAGACTGGTGTGGTCACCAACCATGACTTTCTTTCCTTTCTCCTCTCTCTGCTCCTGCAGACACAGAAGCCATGATTCCTGAAGCCATTCTACCTGGACGCTTTTCCCTTATCTGGTCACTAACATACAGGGGTTTGTTTCCTTCTGCAGCCAGTTCCTTACCTTCACTACTCTGCCATCTGGGACCAGACGGCCTTCGTTGTGGGCTGAAGTGCCTGTTAGGCTACGTGGTGGCATCCAGGCCACCAGCCATTAGCACCTCCAGTCTCCCTCTCAACTTAGCTGTGACCCCAGAAACATTTCCAGATGTCCCCCACTTTCCTCAGGGGTAAAATTATCCTTGGTTGTGGAATCATCCCGCATTGTTTTCCTCTCATTTTGATTGTTGTACCATGTCTCTAAGTATTTGCAGTACATCTATGATACCTGCAAGTCTAATCAACACTAAGGAAAATCAAAACCATCGTCTCATTGATGTCTGGACTGATGTGCAATAGGAGCCCCGTATGACTGTCCTTGTAAATCTGAAGCCTGAGGAAAGCCAAGGAGAATCTGAATAAGGAACTTCACCTACCAGAGGGTGATGAGTCGATCTTTGTCAATAGAAACAAAAACCGCTTATTGAATACCTACTAAGTATGAAGCAGTGTAGCTTAGTCATGAACAAGAAAAACAATCCATTCCTACAATTTACTTCTTAAAGACATGTTTTTAACAGTTGGGGAGGGTAAGAGCTTCCTGGCAGTAGTTTAAAAATACCTGTATCAGTGTATGAGGCTGATGAAAGTTCTAAAAATATAAGCCAAATAGGGAGAGAAATAATGTAATATGACTACATAATTAATACTTGTTGCAATTTTTTGTAATTTGTGTCTAATTATTGTGCTGCAAAATAATTATTTTGTACATTATTATGCATGTTTCAAATTAACTTTTTGGTAATTTAATTAATTTTAATAAAAATGTACTTAATCCTCATGGTAACTAAGCAGTAGCACATTAAGGTGGTACCTCTCTCTTTCTTTAAATGCATGCAAATCGCTTGGGGATCTTGTTAACAATTCTGTTTCCGTAGGTATGGGAGGGGCCTGAGATTCAGGGTTTCCACGAAGCTGCAGGGACTGGAGCACTGCTGGTCCCCACCCAACTCTAGAAGCAGTGAGGCCCTGGGGCCTTTGACCTAAGGGGACTTCGTGGTGGACACCCTGTGCTGGGCCAGTTTGGAGAAAGGGGAACGTTCATGTTCATTCAGACTTCAAACCTGAAAACAGCTCTCTTCAGCAAAAGATCTGGACAACTCCTCCCGTAGTAGAAGACGCACAAAGAGAAGGCAGCTTCCAGAGCTGAAGAATCCTGACATAGGAGAGCTGGTGGTCATTGGTGGGCGGGAGAGTGGGGGGGCTGCCATCCTGAGAGCCCCTCAAGGGGCAGCAAGCACAGACAGGCCCCCACTCGTTCTCTGTGTCCCAGCTTAGAATAAGGGACACAAGGCAAAACACCACCATTCCAGTGGAGCCAGAATACAGAATACGGGGCGATTTGCCGAGGGCTACTCCAGGTAGACCAGCTCAGGACTGACCACACCTGAGGACTGCAAAGGAACCAATCATAGGAAGAGCTACTGTCCACTGATTCTGTTTGATTGTATTCCAGGCTGTGGTGCAAATGTCTTCAATGACCGCCATTTTCACAGAGTTCCAAGATAAGCAGCCATAATAACTGCATAAGATATATAAAAACAAAAATAAAACTATATAAAATTATAACTGTCATACATAATATATATGTAACATACAAAAAAATACCATATAATGTTTTTCATTCTTTTATGAGATGGTCGGTCAGGTGTGGCCACAGGAGAGGCTTAGGGAAAAACAAAGTTGATTACACTCACACGTCCTAGACCCTGGAGGAAGGGCCTCCTCGCAACGTGTCCACCTGGGTGGTGCAGAGGCAGAAGACAGGAGCGAGGGGAAGGGTTAGGCCGTGACTTTACTGGAGTTCATTGGAAAGGTGAGGCAGGTTGAACAGCCTACGACTGGCTAGCTGAATAACTTGGTGGGCTCCAAGCTCTAAAGGAGTTGCCTGACCCTGGGACGATTATGGCCTCCTGGGCTGAAAGGGCCAGACAGAGGAGTCTGCCTCTGCGTTATTTGCTTATCAAAGACACGCTCAGCTGGACCCTTTGCCATCTCTAAAAATTGGCTAGCCCAGGGAGGGGCAGTCTCTCTCCAGCCAGAAAGGTTTTATTTTATTTTTTATCTTTTAAAGATATCAACACATCATAATATACAGAAAATTTAAAATGTTTACAATACAAATCACTACCTGGATTGTCCAGCTCCTTCCTTATCTGTCAGAGGGAAGAATTTGGTGTTCAGAGTGGGCGGAACCTCCTAAAACTACCCTTTGAAGAAGATCGGTATTAATCCAGCTCATTTTGTACTAAGAATTCTCAGAGACACTTTCAACACATAAAAATACAAAAGGGAGATCTTCTTCCTAGCTGTCCATGTCCCATTTCCCCCATTAAGTTGTGATGTGTGATTAATATGCAGCGAAATAACCATTAACATAAAAATGTATCGGATTAATTCTGGTGTCACTTTGATATAGTTAGACAATCGTAAACAAGGGTTTTCTTGGTTTTTATATTTTATATTTCTTCACTCAGAAGTGTAGTGTAGTGGAACAGGAAGCAGGAAAAGCAGCAGCAGACCTGGAAAGACTGGACGGAAGCATTCAAGGGAGCGTAGTCTGTGGGCATACAAGTGAATTCCACAATCTGAGGGATCCGGCTTGCCACTAATTCCTTACGTGGAAACGGACAGGCTGACTTTGCTAAGGGAAGGTGAGAAAGGTCTGCCTGTCCCCAGGGCCATGGCGCTGGTTGGCCGTCGTGGCTCTGAGCCTCCACTTCTTTTTCTGGGCAATAAGGGCATTTGACAAAATGATTGCTAAAGTACCTCTCAGTTCTAGGATCCTATGATTTTAATGCCTTTAATATTGAGAAAATGTACATGATAATGTGTGCTTTCAGCACATCATCTAAAATAGGATGTGATTAAATAATAAAATGTCAGTTTTTGCCTGCATGGTATAATTTTTTAAAATGCATTTTGAGACAGGAAGATTATTCTAAGCCTTCATAGATGTTAGTGTTTTAAAAAACTATTCTTTTCTTTTCTGGTGCCATTCCGGGACTTTTTCTGTCAGCATCTATCTGTGACCTTGTTCCAAAATATCACATTATCAGCATATAGATACAAGTATCCTGAACACAGAAACCTACAAATTAACAGAAAATACTGAAAGGAAAAATCAAGAAAACAAATCTCTAAGTTTCATTTTCTATCACTTTGTTTTTTTAAAAAAAGAAGACCTAAGTTATATACAAATTGGTTTTTGGAAACATAATCTGCCATTTTATTGACTTAATTTTCTGTCATGTTGCTGTTATTTATACAGTTGACAGTAAAACATTATAGAAATGCATGAAACTGGAAGATGAAACTCTAACTGCACCTGCTTTAGCATCCTCACCCCAAGTAAACTTAACATGTTGGTGCGTTTCCATCCTTCTATGGACGTTGTGACATCCTATTAATATTATGAAACACCGTTCTGCACTCCAATTTTTCATCAACATATTGTAAAGCGTGTGTATGAGTGAGGAAACTGGGGTGAGTTTTTATCAAGTTGTCATTGCAGTAATATCCAATAGATAAGGATACCCCAGCCTCTTATATGCCTTTTTCTATCCTTTGAAACCCACAAGGATTCCAACTCACCAAAGATTCTAGTGGGAAATGGACAGGTGATGCTCAGACAGCTGATCTGCCACCCTCCACCCACAGAGCGCCTTCTGCAGTCTCAATGCTGCAGTCAGTCAACCTTGGAGAAAGACCAGCTTCTCGGCAAACCTGACCTGGTCTTATAAGGGGACTCTTATTTACAGCCACAGACGGGGTGTGACTCCCTCTTTGAAATGAAACTACAGAGAGTGTTATTTTTTCTTCCTGCTGTCAGCATTCTGGGCCTTGGCACACAGACCTTCACAAAGTCCCTGATTGTGCAGACAGCCAGGTGAATTTTGAATGTAACTAACTGGCCAGCATTTTCAACATTGATGATAAGATTTACGCGACGGAGAGGAAGAAATAGGGAACAATAACGTAGGCTTTTACCCGTACACAGACTTTATGGGAAATAGCTGCTTCCAGTGAGAATATTTCTGTTATCACCACAAACCCAGTTTCTACTTCAAATGTATAATTATATCAGGCTTGGGAATAACTGGGAAACAATACTGCTAAATGCTGGCTTTAAATCACCAGTCAGTTATCTATCTAAACCATAATGAATCCAGTGATTAGCACTGGCACTGCCGATTATTAAATGTCACGGTGATTACACCAGAGAAGTCACAGAGACAAGTATCACATAAGGTTGATTATTGCGATGAGTTTGACCAAAGTCCTGAGTCAAAAATCCACAAGGCTCTGAAAATGTAAAAGGAAGCATCCATAACTATATCCATCATAATAATACTTCACCACAATATTGACCTTGTTCCAGATATAAGTTCCCATGATAATATTTTGGGTATCAAATGCAGTGTATCGTTCAAAAAACAGTCGTTGTGATCCATCTGTGTGCCAGCAGTGGTTGAATGGTGGGGAGAGAGACCCTAGAGAGAGACTAGTCTCAGTAGACTGGTTAAGGAGATCTCCCCAGGCGGAGATTTCAGATGTGCAGTCATGTTGAACAAGACCTTGGCTTGTTGGAGGAACTGAAGTAAGGCCAGCTGGGCTGGGGCTTGTAACTGGGGAGCTGGAGCGCGAGGCAAGCAGGGGAGCTGTCCAGCTGCTGATGAGGGACGCAGAAGCCATGCTAATGGGTTTATTTCACAAGGACTAGGAAGCAGGGAAAGCACTCACCCTAGAGGGGCAACATAATCGCATTTAAGTACTAAGACAGTTCCTCTGACAGCTGGGTGGAAGCTACACTGCGTGTGGAGGGCAAAGGGACAGGCCGGGGGAGGGATAGAAGTGGACAGAGGACAGGGCAGCACCCGTGCGATGAGAGTGGCGATGCGGAAACCCAAAGAAGTGGGTGGATTTCATGTTAGTCTGGGGTAAAGCTTTTTAAATATCAATGTTTTCCTCTCCCCCAGCCCCGTCCCTGCCAATTGTAAGAGTGTGATCCTTTGTGGGCTCAGGAGCTCGAGGGAATCGAAAAGAGTCTGTTAGTTTCTCTTTCCTCCCCAAACCGATAAGAAAATGATGAACAGTGCCCTTCTTTCCCCCGCCTCCTAAATTTCTGCTTCGGTAAAGGGTCATCCCCAGTCAACATGCAGATATTATCTTGCTTCTTATGCTAAAATAAAAGCCCTTCCTTGACACCCCCGCCCCCATCATCTTTCGGCTCTCACGTCATTTCCTAAGTCTCTACTTACAACAAAACTTTGTCGGGTTTGTCTAGAGTCACCGAGCCCTCTCACCTGCTAGTCTCAGCTCAGCTCTCCCCACTCAGGATTCCGTCTCCTCTCCCACTGAGATCCCTCTTCCAAAAAGCTGCAATAATTTCCTTGCTGGCAACCAAATTTATCGGAAGTTTTATTAGAAATACTCTCAGTTTCAGTTTCTACGACAGGATAGTAACTGCAGAGATAGAAAGAGGACTCTCAAGGGAACCCTGGCGCTGTGACAGGGTACCCAAAGACAGACACACTTAGGAGGCTCAGGCCCCAGTGAAGACAGTAGGATGCAACCACTGGCTGATGGAGAACTTTGTTGGGTTTCCCAGCCCAGAGCTGACCCACAGTCACTGGACCAATGGGAACGTTTCTCTGGGGCATAGGGAAACTGAGGTCAGTGGGTGGGTAGAAAGAGTTGGGGTGCACTGCAGATATGAGGCCCTTAGCACACAGGTCCACATCATAAGGACCACAAGAAGTAAACATCCAGGACTGAGGCAAGCCAACGCTGACAGGTGGCATGCAGAGAGAGCCAGCGTGGGTCACTGGAGAGGTGGCCTCTGCAGGACTCACACACTTCTGGGCAGCTTGGATCCCTCCGAAGGTCAGGCAGCCAGCACCAGTTTGTCCATGTGTGGGATTAGGGAGAGAGTGCAAGCAGAAGAAAGCTAGGCAGGCCCATCCTATGCCATCTTCAGTTCCGGACTGCACGGGCACTGCCCATGCAAAAGCTGCAGAAACCAAACTGCCCCCAAATGCTGGAGAAAGCTGCATCATGCATGCACTTCATACTGGAAAAGCCACACTGCTAATCAGTAAAGAAAAAAATCTTGCTCCCCATCAGCCTGGCAAATGAGCCGCGAGAGCCAGAACGGAAAACCCCTTCTTTCCGCAATGTCTCTCCAGCACCTTCTCCTGACATCTGACCACCTGGCAAAGAAAAACTATAAAAGAGGCCCATCTCCATTTGCACAGATGAGGCAATGAAGGATGGATTTGGAACTGAATCAATAAATTGATACGTGGCAAAACACAGCTTATGCCACCCACCCACCAGGACACTCATAAAACATTTCCTGGGACCTTATCTATGATCCATGAAAATATCTGTCTTCAACAACAGGAGAAGTCCTCATAAATCACCCCTTCTATGTGTAAAATGATTGTTTCCATCATCATCTTGCCATAAGCTAAAGCTATGCAAACAGGAAGACACACTGATAAATGGGCCCCTGCCTGAGAGCTTGGGTCAGAAACTCAATGGACTCAACTTATCCCAGTTCAAATTGTACCCTCTCCTGGACACACCCCCAAGACTAAATGTTCTAGGAACTACAGGTAGGTTATTCTTTCTAGAAGATAGAAAGAGTAGGTACAGGGGTTAGTAGTATGGAAAATACTGCAACATCTTTGAAATAAGTAACACTAAGCAGTTTATAAAACGCTGTCATTTATATGTGGGCTTATTCTTTCATGTTTTCTTTCTCCTTAAGTAAGTATAACAAATAGCACATATTCTGAAAAGTAAGAGGGATCCAGTAAATAAATAAATAGCACTGCTATCATGACTAGTAAATTTTTTTGGAATAAAAATGTACCCTGAATATTCATAGAAGTTATTACTCTTGGATCTTAAGTAACATTAAATATGTGATATAATTACACCTCGATTTCCTTTCCTAATATTTCTCCCGGCTTCATTTCTAAATCATCAATTTTTCCACATTTTCCTCTTCAGTTACTTAAGTAGTACAGTAAGCTTGTTTTCAGCTAGTTTTAATTAAAATATTATCTATGAGCACTTTCAAGCCAGATTGTCACAATCAAAGCAAAAGAAAGAATTGAGGCAATTTTGGAGAAAACTCAGTGCCAAATCAAATTACTCAGAAGACGGTTTTAATTTTACTATTTCTCTTCTACTAACCTTAAAATGTGTGGGTAATTACTCTCTATAGGGATTCACATGGTACAAAAATCAATGTAAGTGGGGTTAGGGAGAGAGTGCAAGCAGGGCTGAGAGGAGGGGGAGGGGAGAGCCCTGCAGCCACTGCGCTCTCTCCTGGGTAAGCGGGTTTGGTTGGCACCTACGATGCTCCGAGCACTGGCGAGTCACTCCAGAAACGGGGCATTACAACAAAGACTGCTTTCCGGAGAAGCAGATCATAACCATGTAAAGAAATGATCAGTGAATAACTTCAGGGGAGAGAAGTGTGATGGATAAAGTCGAACAGTGCAGGTGAGAAAGGTACAGAAGGCCCTGGGGGTGGGGAGGGAGGTGGCGGAGTTCATGGATGACACCTGCCCTGGGATCTGAACGACTGAACTCCTTCCCAAAATACCAGAAAATACAGACAGCCCTCAGGACGGGGGGGCTCGGAGCTCCAGGCTCCTCAGAAGTCCCATGTTGCTGCCAGAAGCAGGCAGGAGAGAAGGTGCTGGCGAGGTCCGAGAGCTCTACCTGAGGTCCAGCTCTGGCAGCTCCAGCTGGGCCAACGGCTCGGGCAGGTTGTCCTGGGGCCAAAGCAAGGTGCCAACCTGGACCTGTGGCATCCTTCTGGAACACTCTGCTCCCTGGACGTGGGCGTCCTTGACCCAAACAGCTGAAGCCTCCCTCTGGGGCCTGTAAAGATCTCTTCCCTTTTGTGTCCCAAAGACCAAGCGGGTGGGGAAGGCAGAGTGGGCAGCAGTGTGGACAGTGTGGACATGCAGACTGGCTGCTAGGCTGTCCACTCATCTCCCTGCCAGGGGTGGAGCTGGGGGCAGCGGAAGCCGTGTCTGCACTCTCGCCCTGCACCCCCGGCGCACATGAGGTGCAGGCCTCAGAGCCCTGATCTCTTAGGAGTTCGCTGGAGGGTCCGGGAATATGCCTGTATCCCTCCACAGTGGCAAGTCGTCACATGTTTTCAGCAAGGAGCCCCATGCTTCCCTTGCCTTTGACCTTATAACTCGCCCTGCAAACGTGAGTTGAGTGTCCGGGAGGCAGGAAGCACTGGTGACACAGCAGTGAGGGAGAGAGAGGGTCACAGCCCGGGGCTCCCAGAGTTTACCATCCAGCAGGAAGGCAGACTTGAAAGAATAAAGACGTGCAGTGCTCACTGCGGAGGAGAGAACGGGTTGTACAAAGAGCAGGGTCTGAGTTTGGAGGGGGCTTCAGGAATACGTGGCGAGATGAGGTGAAGGGTGAGGGTAGAAAGAGTGGAGCTGACTCAGAGTGAATTATGGCCACGGGGCATTCCAGGTGTGAGGACAGAGTCCCAGAGAGCAGTTTCCAGGTTCTCAGCCTCACGTGGAAATGTGCTGGCTTGGGTAGTAGATGGTCATCAGCGGTGACTAGTTGGCCATCAGCTGCTACGGGTCAGCCATTAGCCACTAATATAACTGCCGTGGCTAAGCTAGCAAGGGGTTGATGGTTGGTTGGCAGACAAATGGAGGGCAGGTTGCAGATCATGTGGCTCCTGCTTCCTGTGTCTCCAAACCAGCCTCCAGCGAGAATATAGTGATATGACTCCCCTATCTATGGCTCCGTGGGTGTTCCTTTTTGGCCTCACCATGTCCTGCGTTCTTATGTGGGGAGCGGGACCGGAGACCGCGCATGACACCCTGCATGACACCAGGTCTAGGCAACAGCCTCAAAGCAGGAAGAACCTGGAGATTTCCAGAAGCTGGAGGAGGGGGGACCCTCAGGCCAGAATGTGGAGAGTGAAATCAAGGAATCGTGGGCATGTGAAATTGCAAATATATTTTAGGAGCACATTATGCAACCCTTGTAGAACATACCATCGATTCCATTTTATTCTGAGGACAACAGGAAGATACTGTAAAAGGGTTTAAAACCCAAGAGTAACATGATCAAGTTGCATTTTTAAAAGGTCACTGCCTACCGTGTGGAAACAAGTTGATAAAAGCAAATAAAAGGAGATAAAAGCAGGTGCAGAAAGGCCCATTAATAAGCTGTGTGTAAGAGGTAAAAGGTAGGGTGACAGGTAGCGCATTGGGAAAAGGGCGGAGGGAGGCAGTGGAGTGAACGTCTCAGCACGGAGTCTGGACCTAACAGACGCTCATAAGTAAGTGCCGACGCTTTGATCTCCCCGCCACTCGGAAGTCGGGGGCTATGTTCCATTTTACAATTGAGGAAACAGATTTCAAGGGGCTGAGCACAACGTCGCAGAGCTGGCACCCCAAAGGCTGGAGTCTGGAAACCTAGAGTGAGCTGCTCTAGTCCCCCCGGGAGGCCCCAGGCACTGCCCTCAAGTCTGAGTATGGAGAGGAGGCTGAATCAGAAAAGCTAACCTTTCCGAGCGCTCCGTGTTTGCCAGGCACGGGCACTGCGCCTGTGTGGTTCCGCGCACAGCCTGTTCTGCACAGGAGAATTCAAGCGTGGAGAACCCAAGAACACAGGGCTAGCGAGGGCTGCACGCAGGATCCGATGCGGGCGCTCCATCCAATTCCAGGGCTCCGGGCTCCTAACCACTGTGCAATGCCGCCCCCTGCTGTCCCCAACAAGCCAAACAGCAGCCAAGGGCGCTGGGCTGCAGCAGCCACTCCCGTGGTCTGCAGGAGCGGGTGGGAGCCTTTGCCGTGGAAAAGATTGTATTCACCTGGATCATGGGAGGGTGAGGGTGATGGGCCGATAGTGAGGAGGCAATTGAGGAAAGAAATCAAACACAAGACATGTTCGATCTGCAGACTGCACGGGGCAATGGAAGTCGCACACAGCCCAGTTATGAGTGCAAGTGTGAGCAAAGGGCAGCCTGCCCCCACAAAAGAGATCTGCAGGTCAGTGTGCTGACTCTCTGGACTATCTAGCCCCACCACGCTTGTGACACAATCTGCCACAGTTGTCAACTGGGATCCCCTGAACCGGACACTTAGGCTAATTTCCGAAACCGAAAATCCAACATCTCAGTGGCTTGAAACAACACGTTCACCTCTCACTCTCACGCATCCAAGGCAGGTCACAGAACACGCCAAGAAATGACTTAGAGACTCAGCCTCCTTCCATCTTATTCCACCTTCAACGTCCACCTCTCCAAGTTTGTCACCTAAGGGAACAAGGAATGATTAAGCAAGAGGGGGAGATTTCGTGGGCTGGGAGTGACATAGCCCCACCAATGCAAATGTGTTGGCAGGTGTGTTTCAGTGTGTGCCTGGAAGAGCACAAAGAGGTATTGCGGAACACTCCCCACCTGGGCCAGACCCCCAGGCACCGGAACATTTTTCTTCCCATGTACAGAGCACTCCCAGGTCATCCCCGAAAAGGTCCCCCAGAGTTCCACCAGTCACTGCCTCCATTTCAGGGGTCAGGACCTCCCAGCAGTTCCCCTCCATCAGGCTCCATGGCCTGCCCTTGGTGCCCAGTCTAGAAACTGGACAGACACGGGATCACTCGCCTCCCTCTCAATATACAAGGACAGGGTAACTGCAATAAACACTGCCACTGGGAAAAAGAACACACCAGGCACTGACCCACTGGAACCCTGGGACCCTGCAGGACAGGCATTGTCAAGCGCCTCTGCCTGGGTCTGGGGGGGAACCCTGGGCAGACTGGTGCTTCTTTCTGGGGAGAGCTGCAAATTCTGTTTTTCTCGTAAACCCTCTGGGGAGTTCTTCCTTTTTCCCGATGCTCCCTTGTCTGAATTAGTTGCTGGGGATTATTCCTTCCTGGAATCTACTGAGCTTTGGATCCTACTTTCTAACCATGACCTGGCCAAAGACTTTTTAGATTAAGTTTGTAGTTTATTGGCAATATAATTCCTTCAAAAACTTAGAAGTCTGATCTATTTGTTTCCAACAGTTCCATATGGCTGTAACCACACCCAAAGCATTTCATACACAATTTACAAATCTCCACTTTTTTTTTTTTTTTTTTTTTTGGCTTTCTCAAGCCCTTGCCTCCTGTATCAGCTTAATAGCGAGAAAAACAACTCCTTAATCTGACAGTTGCCATGGGGCTTTAACCCCTCCAAGGCTTTTATTTTGATATCTTATTTCCTACTGCTTGTGTTCCAGAAGTAGTTGGAATTTCCAACCTTCCACAAACCCAAATTTCTGGACTTCCTGTTAACAAACAAGCCAGATTTCTCCTGAGTTCTTCCCTCTTTTAAAGCATGTCAACACAACCTATTGTAGCAAACACATATTAACACTGATTTCTTTCAAACCGCTTTCACTAAAATCGCCAGATCATGAGTCTCACATTCTACCTCCAAAGATGTTGCAGGTAATAATCTTACTAAACACTTCCAGTGTGTAACATAGAGCACCCTCTTTCTTGCCACCTGATTCTAAGTCCATGTCACACATCAGATTGCTGTTTGACAGCCTTTCAAAGTACCAACTTTGTATATCAGTCCTGGTAGTTTAATTGCTGTACCAATTCTCAAATCTCAGTGTCTTAACACGGTAAATGTTCTTTTTTCTTCATACCACAGTCCAGTCAGTTGGCTGGTTCTCCTCGAAGCAGTCGCACAAGGACCCAGGCTCCTGCCATCGGGGGCATCTCCATATTCAATATGCAGCCTCCACGCTGGCCACTGGAGGAGAAAGAGCTTTGTATGTACAGCTGGAAGTGCTGTCAGCATGTCCACCAGACCCGGCTGGCCAGAGCACAGTCAACAGCCAACGCACCGCAATGGCGCTGGGAGGTCACTTAGCTGTGTTTCCGGGAAGGAAAAGAAGACAGATATTGGAGAGCTCTGGCAGTCTTGGTTACACTGTTTACAATCATCACAGATGGGTTTCTGTTGTCTCTTCCCTCTAGAGTTACAGATGGCATATAATAGATGAAATAAAATTAAGATGGGAATGAGAATTTCAGACTGTCAAGAGGCCACTGAGATTTCAAGAACGGTACTTGTCAACAGGTAGAACTGCCAGGTATTTGTGTGTTGCAAGGCAGGCAGGCGAAGGGTGGTTACACTGAGGAATCTTTCTGATGCTCATGCCTAACTAACAATCATAACACGTGTGTTATATTGCAGACATTTCCTGAGTGCTTGCTAAATGCTGGGTACCAAGCTAGGAAAGGGAGCCACGAATGCAATGGTGAGCAAATTGTATCACTCCCTGCTTTTGTGGTACTTACATTCTAATATAGGAGAGACAGATACACAATCACCCACTTAAATAATAACTGATTAATTTAACAAACGATATGCATAAAAAGTACAGGACAATTTAAGAAAGCAGAAAGACAGGCCTACCTTGGGAGTCAATAGAAGTCCTACAGCATTAAGCTGGGACCCGAAACATTAGGAGTTAGTCGCACGAAAAGATGGGGGAGAAATACCCAGGTTTCTGACTTTACCTTTGGGGAGGGCATGGTGCCACCCTGAGACGGGGAACACTGTGTTTGCCTACAGTGGATGGGGATATCGTGGTTTCATTTTAGGGTACACACACTGAGGCAAGGTACCTGTGGAGATCTCCACTAGAAAGTGGATATTCAAGTAGAGCCCATTTGAGAGGTCTGGAGCGGTGCTGTAACTTCAGAGATGTCTTATTGATACTTGATTATATCCTCAAAGATGTGCGTCGCCTTCCCTCCCCGAAGTCATCTTCCATAAGGGAGACTCCCAATAATCACTGACCCTCCCAGTCATCGAGCCCCAGTTCCCTTACGCCTGCATACCTCTAGGAGGACTGGTTTTAAATGGGAGCATTCCCAGCTCCTATGAATTAATTTTAAATTGGCAGCCCAAAGATTTTGTTCAATAGTAAGTCATTAACGCACAAGTAAGAAAGGGTTTTTATTTTTAGGAATCACTTCTCAGATGGGGGTGGAGGACAGCAACCGCACTACAAGCAGCCGCCACAAAGAGCACCTGGCCGTCCGAAGAGCCGGGCTTCCATAAAAACAACAAGAAGATGCCCAGTGAAGGAAGAAGGCAAGGCAGAGGGACTCGCCCTACTTTTCTTTTGCCTGGTTGATTCAGTGCCTAGAGCAGGAGGCACTGGTCTAAAATCCAGCTCTGCATTGTTTTAAATACGTATCTTTACTTAAGAAATGAGTGTTCATTGTAGAGTCTTACTATGAATATGTTAGTAGGAGTGCATTTCTTTGAACTCACTTGATGGTACTTTACTAACGCTTAGGCTCTGGAGTCTCTGAAAACCCTAGAAAATGATTTGCAATCAATCTTCAGGTGGAAGCAAATGCATGAAAAGAAAGCGGGTTGAAGGTCATTATCCAAAGAGCCAGGACAAGCAGCAGCCACTAAGAGCAGGCATCTGTTTTCATTTCTCAGGTGTGTGTTGAGGAGGACAGGCAGAACTGCTTTAATTTCTAATCTCTCAACGGAAGGAACACACCACGTTAATTAAATGCACTGATGATAGAAACGGTGGAGGTGGGTTAATCAATTCTCACAGCCAAACAATCTTTAAAACCTAGTTTTACAAATAAGTACTGGAATTCACCAAAAGAGAACTCTGGTCTTAGAAAATGTGCTGTACGTACGACGGGCACACACACACACACACACACACACACACACACACACACACACACATAAAGAAGCACAGTAAGGATCACTTTCTTTGCCAGACGTCATGATGTCCACTTACTCTACATTTGACAATATGGTATCATTATCGAAATGGGCAGACACATCAATGAAAACACAGAACTCTATCTAAGAACATGATTATTTAGAATATGATAGAGTTTATATTTCAAATCCATGGGGAAAATAGGAATTTTTAATAAATGGTAATTGGATTATTGATTAAGTAATTAGGAAAAAAAATAAACTCACTCCAAATTTATTTCAAAATGGATTTAAGAGTAAAATTAAACTATAGAAACAAAATTGGAGTCTATGGAATAATTATGTGTTTGGAAGTATTCCATTGTGTGTATTACATCTATAGAAAAAGAATGTGTAAGATTAGGGAATTCAGGAAGCCATGCTTGATTAGGAAAATGTAAGAAGAAATAGACAAGATAAGGAGGAATAGGTAGAATATTTACAATCATCTGATCATACGAAAGAGATGAGCCAAGAACATCCCATCAAGTGGAGAAAACATTATGGTTAAAAGTAAACTGCATCAGTACCACTCATGGTTGCGTGGGTTCCAGGACACTCTTACAGGGCTAATGATACAGTAATTAGCAAAACTGCAGGCAAATCCTTGCA
Organism: Rhinolophus sinicus; assembly: GCF_057876585.1. Classification (NCBI taxonomy): domain Eukaryota; kingdom Metazoa; phylum Chordata; class Mammalia; order Chiroptera; family Rhinolophidae; genus Rhinolophus; species Rhinolophus sinicus. The sequence continues at coordinate 4,474,660 of NC_142504.1, forward strand.
AGGCAATAGCTATTAATCAGGAGTGAGATGACAAGGAGAAGTCCAGGGAACTCTGTGGGTCAGACCATTCTGATAACCAACACTGGTTCCACCATCCAACATGGCGGCTGTATCCACTTCCCGTATCTCCCGCCTTAGGTAAGTCTGTGACTTAGCCGCTGCCATCCCAGCATATTCCCATACCTCCTGAAACCAGAGAACATGTTAATTTCATGAGCATCCACAGCCAACAAAGAATAGCCAGGAAAGCACTCCCCTCCCCAATGTGTGTTGGAGATATGCTCCATTCCTAATACTTTCATAACCACACCTATCTTTGAGAAGGTAGCAGTGTTTTATGGGTTTTCAGAGGACATAATTACTTATTTCCCCAACTTTTTATTGTGGTAAAATACACATAAAATACAACTTACCATCTCAACCATTTTTAAGTATAGCGTTCAGTGGTAGTAAATACATGACTAATGTTACGCAAACATCACCACCATCCATCTCCACAACTCTCTTTATCTTACAAAATTGAAATCCTATAACCATTAAATAATAATTCCCCCTTCCTTCTCCAGCCACCATTCTACTTTCCGTCTCTATTAATTTAATTTAATTACTATACAGTTGGGATCATACACTATTTGTGTTTTTGTGACTGGCTTATTTCACTTACTATCAATATCCTCAATGTTCGCCCACATTGTAAGCATATTACCTTGTCAGAATCACCTTCCTTTCTAAGGCTGAATATTCCATCACATGTATATTCCACCTTTTGCTTATCCATTCACTCATCGATGGACACTTGGGTTGCTCCCACATTTTAGCTATTGTGAATAATTCTGCCATGAACATGGGTACACTAATATCTCTTAGAGATTCTGCTTTCAATTCTTTTGGGTAAATACCCAGAAAAGGAATTGCTAGGTCATGTGGAAATTGTATTTTTAATTTTTGGGGGGCTTGCCATACTGTTTTCCACAGTAGGATACCATTTGCTATTCCCACCAACAGTGCACAAGTCTTCCAATTTCTCCACATCCTCACCAACAGCGGTTTTCTGTTTTTTGATAGAAGCCAGCATAGTGGGTATGAGGTGGTAGCTCATTGTGGTTTTGATTTGCATTTCCCTCGTGATTAGTGATGTTGAGCATGTATTCATGTGCTTATTGGCCATTCATGTATCTTTTTTGGAGAAATTTCTATTCAAGTCCTTTACTGTTTTTGAATTGGGTTATTTTTTGTTTTTTTGAGTTTTAGGAGTTCTCTATACATTCTAGATATTAATCTCTCATCAGATATGTATTAGGTTGGTGCAAAATAATTGTGGTTTTTGTAATTTTTAACCTTTTAAACCGCAGTTACTTTTGCACCAACATAATAATTTGTAAATGTTTTCTCCAATGCTGTGGGTTGCCTTTTTACTCTTTTGATAGTGTCTTCTGATGACAAGTTTTTAAATTTTCAGTGAATTCAACTTGTCTATTTTTTCTTTTCTTACCTGTTCCTTTTGTGTCATATCTCAGAAATCATTGCCAAACCCAATGTCCTAAAATTTTTGTCCTTTGTATTCTCCTGAGACTTTTTTTGTTTTAGGTCTTACATTTGGGTCTTTGATCTATTTTGAGTTAATTTTTTATATGATGCTAGGTAAGGGTTCAACTTTATTCTTTTGCATGTGAATATCCAGTTTTCCCAGCACCATTTATTGAAAAGTGTCCTTTCCCCATTGAATGGTCTTGGCACCCTGGTCAAAAACCATTTGCGCACATATGTAAGGATTTGCTTCTGAACGCTGTACTATTCTGTTGGTCTATGGGTCTTTCTTTATGCCAGCACCACACTGTTCTATTTGTAGCTTTGTAGTAAGTTTGAAAATCAGCAAGTATGAGTCCTCCAGTTTTGTTTCTTTTCAAGACTGTGTCATCTATTCAGGGTCCCTTGAAATTTCAAATTAAATTGTAGGATGGCTTTTTTTTTAATTTCTGTAAAAAACATCATTGGGATTTCGATAGAGACTGCAATGAATCTCTAGATCATTTTGGGCAGTACTAAGAAAGCAGAACGTATGAAGTGAGTGTGTGTGTGTGTGTGTGTGTGTGTGTGTGTGTGGCATGCACACTTGTCTTTGTTTTTCTGCACTGAATGAGGTCTGTGGTGAAGCATAATATGACAAATCAAGAGCAAAAGAGAAAGAAACATAAAAAATACTAATTTTCTCAGAGTAATTGAATTATTGATGACTTTGCTTGCTTGTTTTTTGAGAACTTATTTTTCTGTGATTTGGAGAAAAGTTTGGAGCAATGCCAATTATACTATGGATTACTCTCCCTCCTCCTAATTTATGCAACACATATAAAGAATAAAATTCCAAGCAATCTTTTCGTAATTAGCTCACAAAATGGCTGAGGCCGCTTTGGGGCAAACGGGTTGTACTGTTTGGCTGATTGATTTCTTGTCTCTCTGTCTCAGTTCTACATTTTGAGAGTGTTTATTCTTCCTGTACAACTGTTTCGGGGCAACAGTCATCATTTTTGCTTACTACCTTTTTGGAATTAAATTCTTTGGGAGAGATACGAGAGAGAAATACACATCTGGGTATCCATTGCAATAAATTATACGGGTTTTGTAAGAAGAGAATCAGGACACCCATCACACCCCTGCTTTCGTGAATGTGGGAGAATCATGCAAGAAAAGGTTTCCTGTCTAAGCAGGCGTGCCCGTTCCGCCTCGGGCGTGTGTTGTCTTCTAAGGAGCTAGGGCTGAGGAAGGCTGGCGGGAATCCCACTCTAGACACACCAGCAAGAGGACTCCTGCCTCTCCCAGTCATGTGAATTCTCATTTTCCTTCTGTTCATTTGTCCATTTGTTTATTTTGGTTTATTTTTCACCTGGCATTGAGTTTGGGGGAGTTTCACAAATGTGCCAAACAGTGAAAAGGTAAAGACAAAGTGCAATACAATTTGGTTGTAAAAGTTTTTATTCCTACTGTTATCAGTCCTGGGTCTTTGTAAACAAGAGAATCAGGAGAATTTTGGTGAAAGTAGCAGACCACACAAGTTTCTCTTTTCTGTCTCCCAAAACTCTGCTAAAGTGACAATAAAGGATTTTTCACAAGGATGAAAATTACAAGAGAAGATAATAGTAGGCAAGAGATTTCAACTAATATTTTGAAAACTAAAAGTGGACGGAGACGTGACAGCAACCAAGGTTATCTATCAATGGTCCACAGCTGAGTGCCTGCCCAGGGGACTGTGGGAAAGACTACAGCCACTCTGCTCCCCCAGACACCCCAAGGGCTGCAGCCTGGGGACACTAGAATCACAGAGTGGGGCTGATTTAGGGAACTGAGCAGGAGGGACGCACTGAAGTCTGGATACAGAGCAATTCTAGCTTCAGCTTCTGCCCCCCCCCCATGAAGTAAGGCAGGGATCAGAGGTTTATCACCCCCAAAACACCCCCACACCCATGGAAATGAAAGGAATTAAAGTTCACAGATGGAATGGTAGAAACCTCAGCCAGGGTTCACTTTGGCAGCATATGTGCTAAAATTGGAATGATAGAGATTAGCATGCACTCTGCATGCTAAGGATGATACACCAATTTGTGAGGCGTTTCATATTTTTTTTTAAATAAAGAAACCTCAACCGGCCCGGAGTTTGCCCCCCTCTCCTGGTCCCCATCCTTTATCCCCACTCCAGTCACAAGACCGAGGCTTTTTCTCTGCATGCACTAAGCATCCCCAGAGAACATGCCTTCAAACACTGAGAACTGAGCACACCCCCGAAGACCCTCCCACGACTTAAGCACTCTAGAGTGATTCATTCTTTCATTGTAGGTGCTTAGTAAATAATTAGGTAATGACCTCCTTCATCCCACACACATTAAATGATGCCTACGATATTCTAGGTGCTGTGCAGGAAGCAATAAATAAATTCCTCCCTGATGTAGCTTATATTCTTGTCCCCCCACCACCACCAAAAAAAGAAAAGAAAGAAGAAGAACCAAACACTAGACTATATGGCAGTCGGTGTGAGGGCAGAGAGAGGTAAAGCCGGGTGAGGGCACAGCAGTCTCTGGTGGAGAGTTTCTGTTATATGTAAGGATGTCCACGCAGCAAGGAGGCCAGCCAGGCGAGAGGAAGGTAAGCAAGAGTGAGTCCCAGACAATGTGTGAGGGGATTTGGGGCCCCGGTCACGTGTGTCCTTTAAGGCAACGACAGGCCCTTTGGCTTTCCTCAGAAGAGCTGCAAGCCCACTCGAAGGCAGAAAGGATGGGACGTGCATTCTTGATGGGGTGTGGGAAACAGACTGCTTCCTCCCAGACCCCTTCCCTGACTTCTGGCCTAAGAGGGGACAGCAGGAGACCTGGCCCTCGCGGTTGCTCACAGTTCAGCTTTGCAGCTTCCTGGCAGGTGAGCCAGGAGAGGCTCCAGGAAGATGTGGGGACAAGCTGAGGCACAAGCTAGGTCTTTTCCTGTTTCAGGCAGTAACTTCTGAACATTGTGTGGACCCTGCGTGATTCCAGGTTTTTCTGTACAACACTGAAAGCCAGTTATTAAAATGGAAAGCACGTTAGTGGTTGAAGCAGACTTGACTGAGCTCTATTCCAAAATGCTGTGTTCCCTCATTTTTCTTCGGCTGCATTGATGCACAATCTTAAATAAATTTTAAATAAATAGGTACCACCTTTTCCAAAATTAAAAGACATGAGACTCCAGATTGAAAGTGGCCCATGAAAGATTCAACACGATAAATGAATACCGACACAGAATAGTCCCTGAAAGCAACTTTATGTTTCAAGAGCCTTGAAAATACTAAAATTTTTTACCAATTACACATTTAAATATATTCCACAATGGAAATTATTAGAAATGTGAACAATATCTATATAAGATTCTCATATAATTATTTGCAAAAGCGAAAGTTGTGAGAAAATAAATATTTAAGTCTGGCTAAAAGTTAAAGTACTCATATTACATCTGTGCTAAAATACTTTGCAACAAGTAATAAGATTTGCAGATAACTTTTTATGAAATTAGACACATTTATAATATTAACAGCATAAAAATAATATATAAAACTCAAATATGTAAAGAAAAAATGAATAGAAATTTTTTGAGAATGTATCACCATATTTATTAGTATTGGAATATATGGTTATTTTTATTTTTGCATATTTTCACATATCAGTAGCTACCAAATTTCTCCAATGGCACTCGCATAATGAAGAAAATATAAGGATGACATAAAAAGATATTAAAAGGAAATTGAACAGAACATTATTTGATCCTTGGAGACAGAACGTGCTATATTTAGAAACCATGAAATGATAAAAGAAATTAGATAAATAGGCAAAAGACATAAACTAGTGATTCAGATTTTATAAGAATATGGTACAGCAAACAGGCACACGGGAAAATGCCCAATCTCAGATGGTAACAAGAAAGATAAACAGTGCAAAATCAGTGAAATAAAGACTAAGACAACATATGGACAAACTGAAATGAAACAGTAACTTGAAAATGTTTGGAGTATAAATTGGAATGAAGCCTTTTGAAAGTACATATAAGCATTATAGGTGCGTGTACATTCATACGCATAGATATACACACATACTCATCATTGCTAATCACTGAGCAACTTCAGCTCTCGATTCCCATGCTACGCACCCAATTCATAAACAGATAACGCTTTCTCACAATGCAAACTACTAGAGAAAAACCAAATATGTAACAGAAAAATGGTAGGTTGAATCACACACGTACAAACAAACTCATATATGTTCACATATGAACGAAATACTTTATACCAACTTAAAAATTGCCTTTAAAGATTTTTCATTAAAAATATTTATATCTAAATGGGTAAAAGTAGACAGTATCATGTGAAGTGAAACAGGCACAAAATTGTACAACCATGTAAATAAAAAGTAATAATTAGTATTCATTAAATACTGTATGTTGAACACTGAACACTTGCTTGATGCTTTATACCCCTAATTTTGCTTAACACTCACAACTGTGTAAGTACAAGCATTACTCCAATTTTACAGATGACGGAACTTCATAAACTAAAAATTACATATAATGAAAGTTGAAATTACGTGTAACAAATGTTAACAAAGGATTATATTTCAGATTTGAGTGAGTTTTTCTTATTTTTATCTTTATTTTTTGCACATGCATAAAAATCCATTGTTTTTATAACTAGGATAAAAAAATGCTCTTAATTTTTTTAATTGATTATCTGACAAAAACATAAATCAAATAAACATAGTGAACAAACAATAGGAAAATGTTCCATCTCAGGGATTAGCAGCAAAGGAAGATAGTGCCCAGGTCACAAATAGTGCACCTGTCTATTAAAAGGAATGACTTGATCAGCTGTCAGGAACAGGAACACAGTGAAGCATCACTTAATAAACAGTATTTTCAGCGCCACGTAATTATGTAAAAATATTTAAGTTAAATCCAAACAAAATAAGTGCCAGATCAAACAGAAACTAAAACTCTAAAAATCTAAAAACAAAGTCTACAAGTAGTATAATGGAATATTTATGAGATCTGTATCATGAGAGCAATCTCAGATTTGAAACAACGGAAGAAATCACAGTGGGAAAAACAAACGTATTTGAACATAAAATATTTACAACCTGTGGAAGGAAGACAAAAACAAACTAAAAAGCAACAGACTAGAAAAATAATTTTTAGTATTACAACTGGGAAATGGTCGTATTTTTTCAATTTAATTTTGCATGTTAATTGATCTTTATATTAACATCTCATTAGCTCTCTGGAAAAAAGATTAGAATATTTCACACAAAATACTGTATAGAGGTTTACAAGTAGTAAACAAAACATGAGAAAATATGATCCTAAGTAATAACCAAAAATGCAAATTAGGGCAATAGTTGAGTATCTTTCACTTACTTAATAGCAAAAAATATAGTATAAAAATGATATAAACACCAACAGATGTGATTCTATGAAACTACATTATCATGGCTCACTTCAAAATTTAAAGCCTTTTAGGAAAATGTTTGGCACAATCTCATGTCATTTGACTCCCTATTTCCACATATGGGATTTTGATGTTATGAATTTATTCTAAGCCCAATGAATGTAGTCTCTCATGCTATTCTCACAGCCACTCTGAAGAAAACAGGCATTACAATCCCCCTCGGGCAAAAGAGAGACTTGAGGCCCAGAGTGGTTTAGGAAGTTGTCCAAAGCAGTTATCAGAACTCAACTATTTGGGGAGGATGTTTCTGCTGCTGACACGTGCTACTGCAAGCAGAAGCGAGGGGACAAACAGGGCCATCGGAAGTAGTCCTTCTCTGTTGGGTGGGCCCTACATTCAGTCTGCAGCAGACAACAAGCCTCAGGGGCTCCCATGGTGCATCACTCACAGCAACAGCCAGACAGCATGGTGGCAGTTGTCACCACGCCCTTTGTCCCACAGGATGACACTGACCCAGAGGATCCAGGAGGCAAGCAGCTTGGGCAGGGGTCACTCAGCTGCTGAAGAGCAATTCTAAGTGCAGCCACAAGGTTTGATAGCCTGGAGCTGTGCCCAAAGGGACATAAAGAGGAAGTGTCATGCTTCACCGGGGCAGAAGACAGCCCACCTCCTGCAGGATGGGGAGGGAGAGAAGCAAGGCCTTTGAGAGCTGCTGTCAGGCTCTTATCTCCCAATGTTCCCGGGCCATCACATCCCAGGCTGCTCTGCAATCCCTGGGCCAGACGACAGCTAAGGCGTCCCCATGTGACCTGCATGGAAACAAGCTAGGTCAGCAGGGCACCGCAGTGGAGCCTCGTCCTCACGTCGTTGCTTGTCTGCCTTTCTGCTCTGTGCCTGCTTTTCCCTCATTGATCACTGCTCCACTGCTGTTCTCTCCTGAGCGGCCATCTCTCCATCATGCCTCCAAAATCACAAGTGGGGCCCATCAGCACTTCTGGGTCTGACGCTGTGCCCAGGGAATGGCACACTGGCAGGGCCACGCCCTGGTGAGGCAGCAGACTCCCTGAGGCACATGTGCAGCGTGTTGTATTAAACAGAACCACTGTGCTTGAGTGGGGGTTTGCCCTTGGACTCAAACTAGTTGTTTTAGAAGATTCCCCATCACCACCACGACCATCAGCATGTTCTGCGGCTCCACGGGTGGGAACGAAGTCCACGGGAGGGGCTGGCCTGACCCCCATGCTGCTAACGGTAGACGTTGCCATCTGTCTACTGGGTTCTCTGCCAGCAGGAGCCATAGGAAGGGGACCACGTACTTGGTGGGCACGAGGTATCTCACGCAGGGGTCTCTACAGTACCTGTTACTATGGCTCATGTGACAGGGCACCTGCTGAGATGTTTTCATGGGCAGATACCTATTAGATAGAAAATTCAAAGGACTCAAGAGGCAAAAAAAAGCCCTGAACTTCCCATTTCTCCACCTGTGGGCTCTGATGATCAAATTCCATTGTCAAGGGTTCAGGGAGCAAAGGCATTATATTAGTTTCCTAGGGCTGTGTAACAAAGTGTCACAAACAGGGGTGCCTAAAACGTATGCTCTCCCAGTTCCGGAGGCTGGGAGCCCGAGACCCAGGTGTTGGCGGGGTTGTGCCTCCTGGAGTTTCTGAGGCCCCGAGAACAAATGTGTTCCCTGACTCTCTCTTTGCTTCTCGTGGTTGCCAGAATTCTTGGCATTCCTTTGCTAGTACACACATCGCCTCAATCTCTGGCTCCAAATTCATATGGTGTGTTAGTCAGTCTTCCAGAGAAATAGAACTTGTAAGATGTACATACATCAAAGATGTATTATAAGGAATTGGCTCATGGGATTATGGAAACAAGCACAGGATGAGTCAGTAGATCCAGGAGAGCCAATGGTTTAGCTCTAGTCCAAAGACCAGCAGGCTTCAGACCTAGAAGAGCCTACGCTTCAGTCTGGGTCTGAGGGCAGGAAAACAGCCAATGTCCCAGTTTAAGGCAGTCAGGCAGGAAAGAATTCCATTACAAAAGGGCCATAGCATAGGTGACCTCTGTCTCCTATTTTCCAACAAAATTTCCAACTGATTCTAGTCAAGATCTATTGCCTTAGATTATGTGCCTGCATAACTTTGATAAAACAAAAACTAAACATAAATGTAATAGTTAAATATACTCTCATAGTTAATTTCTGTACATATTATATCCAAACCTTCCTTCCAAGTTCATTTTCTCTACTTTTTTCTTCTTCGTGCAATACATATTGATGTTTTCGCAGTTGTCAAACCTCTTAGTCTTTTAAAATCTAAAATGTCTAAATTATCTTGGATAATATTTTTGGTATAATAGGATATTCAGTGGGAAAATTCAAGGCACCAAGGTACAAAATGAGTTCTAAGACAGATAACCCTCTAAGGTGTACACATTTTCACAGGAAATGGCTCAACATGGTTCAACAATCTTTTAGATATTCTATGAGATGTGCTTTGTCTTCTGTCCTCACCCTGGCACAGAAGATGGGGTGACGTGGTGCCAACTCCTGCCATCAAGCTCCAGCTGGATGATATGGAGAGCTTAACGTGTGGGCAGTGAAGTGCAGTGGACACACTGGGCTGGCTTTTCAATCCACCCATCAAATCTGAAGCACTAGAGGCAGAAGTTTAGCTGCCGACAAAACTCTGATTGATAAAATCAAAGAACATTTAGTTAAAATGGAGAGATAGTCCATGTTCATGGATAAGACCATTCAATAGTGTCAAGATTTCAGTTCTTCCCCCACTTGATCTATAGATTCAATGCAATCAAATATCAGCAAGATATTTTGTGAGTATCAACAAACTGATTTTTAAGTTTATGTGGAGAGGCAAAGAGTCAGACTAGCCAATACAATATTGAAGAACAAAGTCAGAGAACTGACACTACACAATTTCAGGACTTATTATAAGCTACAGTAATCAAGGCTGTTCGGTATTGGCAAAAGATAGACACATAGATCAATGGAACACAGAGCCCAATAATAGACCCACATAAATACAGTCAACTGATATTTGACAAAGGAGCAAAGGCGATACAACGGAGCAAAGAAGTTCTTTCCAACAAATGGTGCTAGAACTAGACATCCACAAGCAGAAATAAAAAAGAAAATTAATTTAAGCAAAGACTTTACATACTTCTGAAAAATTAATTCAAAATGGACCACAGACCTACATATAAAATGCAAAATCATAAAACTCGTAGAAGATAACATAGCAGAAAATCTAATTGACCTTGAGTTTGGTGATGACTTTTTAGATACAACACTAAAGGTACAATCTATGATCCACCCAATAGCACTCCTTGGTATTTACCCAAGAGTTAAAAACTTAACGCCCACACAAAAACCTGCACACGGATGTTTATAGAAGCTTTATAATTGCCAAAGCTTGGAAGTAACCAAGATGTCCTTCAGTAGGTGATGGATAAACAAACTGTGGTCCATCCAGACAATGGAACAGTACTCAGTGTTAAAAAGAAATGAACTCTCAAGCCATGAAAAGACATGGACGATAAATGCATATTACTAAGTGACAGAAGCCAATCTGAAAAGAGTGCCAAGATTCCAACCATATGACATTCTGGAAAAGGCAAAACTATGGAGACAGTAAAAAGATCAGTGGTGGCCAGGGTTTTGTGGGAAGGATAAATGAATAAGCAGAGCACAGAGGATTTTTAGAGCAGTGAAAAACGTCCTGTATGGGACTATAATGGTGCATATAAGTCAAGGCCCATGGAAACTACAACAGCAAGAATGAACCCTAATGTAAACTATGGACTTTGGGGGACAATGACCTGTCACTATAGGTTTATCAATTGTGACAAACATACCCCTCTGGTGGGGTGTTGGCAGTGGGGGAGGCTGAGCATGTGTAGGGGGAGAGGGTACATGGGAATCTCTGTACCTTCCTGTCCATTTTGCTCTGAACCCAAAACTGCTTTAAAAAGAAGTCGTAAAACATAAAAATAAAATATTCTAGACTTCAGATTTGACCAAATCCCATAAGTATTTATATAGCCTTTTCATTAGTTTCATTTTCTCAGAAAACTGTATTTTTAAATTTCTTCTTTGGTCAAAGAGCTATTTGGGAATCTTTGTTTCTTTTGCATCAGAAACATGAATCAGTGAATAAATCACGTCTTTTCCTAATTTTAAGCCTCTATTTCAGCTGTTCTATTTCCCACTATATGAACCATGAAAGTAAAGCCCGAAGTCATCAAAGTCCCTATTTATCTGTCCTCAGGAAGAAACACGAGAACTCCTAGCTCAGCAAGCTTCATAGCTATTGCCTGTCCCTCATGCTGATGAGATCGTGGCTAAAATTCCCCATAGCTGACAATGAAGCCAATAAAATGAGATTCTTTTTAGTACCACATGCCTCCATTCTGTAATATTAGCTTTATGCCACTTTTCGCTCTTATACATACTCTGACAATTCAAATTGAGACAGGAAATAAAGACACTTCGGGAGACTTATTTATATCCATTTTATTAAATTCAAACTCAATCCACTAAGGTATTCGAGAGTGTGCCTCAGAGCTGGAAGTGACTCCGGGCAAATTTCTGTATTTTGTCCTACTTTACCTTGTTAGATTCAGTAAAAATGCACTGAGGAAACAGGCAGGAACACTGAATGAATTTAAATCTATTTCAGCTGCTGACTTAATCTGATAAATGTGCACCCTCTTTGAGTGAACTAAAAGTTAAAATTTGAAATAGGCTCTATGATACTATGTGAAGGAAAGGATATTATAAAAGGAAAACGTCAGCATCAGTGCCCGTCGTTCCGGCCTTTCTGCCAGCAGGCTTTACGTGTCGTTTGCTGTGCAGGCACCTCACTGGCTAAAATGAGCTGATGAGAAGGAAAAGAAGTGGGCACTGAGCTTGACAGCAGTTTGGAAGAAAACCCGTCAGGTACTGGGGAGCTCCTCCCTCTAGACAGTGTTTGATCAAAACGCTGGTTCTCAGAGTTGTCATCCTGAACCAGGGGTTTTACCTGTGACCTTGTGAGAATGCAAACTCATGGGTCCTTCCTTGACCTATTCAATCAGAATCTCTGGGGGAAGAGCCCAGAAAACTGGTAAAAGTTGTCCAGGAGAGTCCTACGTACATGAAAGTTTGAGAAACACTCAGGTAAAGGAAGAGATTCCATTAGGCTAATTGTGGAGATATTCAATGAGTCAAAACTAATGGGGATCAGGGGAGAGGGGTTATCACTTTGTGAGGGGTGAACTAACTAGTGCATTGTCATGTAACCTGAAACTAATAAATAAATAAAATAAAAACCTAACTGGGAGACACAGGATACTAGGCACCTCGCTCCAGGATTGCTGCAGCCAGAGCAAGACCACAGGGCACAGCTGGCAGAGTAGGGGCCCAGGGGGGAGGTAGAGACTTTTGATGGGCAGAATCATTGGCAGCAATTATACAGGATGTTAGGGTCTAAACAAACGAGGTGGTGTTAACGGCTTCATTCTACTTCCAGCAGGGAACTGGGTTAAGTAGGTAAACCAAAATGTTAGGTCCAGTCCTAAAGCTTAGAATCAAATTAGAACCTAATATAATTAGATAAATAGGGCAGGCGAAAAACTGAACACACGCTATTCAGACGTCTAGAACTGACCCCCGCACATAAACAACAGGTCCGTGAGCAACAATATTAAGTTTAGGTCCCACTGGATGAGCGGACTGAGGACCCGGATTGAGTTTCTGCTTTGGTCAGCCCTGATCTGGGAGCTCCTTCCACCAAGACGACGCCTGGCAGGTAGGAGGGGCTGTAGTGGGGGAAACAGGAAACTAACCATCCTGATTTCAGCACTGAAAATCCAAGATCCTAGCAAAACCCTCCACTCCAGAAAAACCAAGAAGTTTTGATCACCCTACAGCCAAGTAAATTCTAATTTTCTAAGGTAAATGTAACATTTATAATTTATTTTGTTATCTTGGTCCCTTAAGTCAATTAAACATATTACTTTAATAAAATGTGTAAATAATTCAAGAGATTTGTATTTCCAGAAATTTCCAGAAATTTATAACTTTTTCATTTATAGATTGTGGACCCAACATAATCATAGGCACACATTATGTGTAATTGTGTGCCATATATATATATATATTATATATATATATATATATATATATATATATATATATATATATATATATATATAATTTTTTTTTTTTTTTGGCAATACCACTATTCAAAAAAACGAAAAGGACAATTTTCTGGCTTCTAATTAGTTTATTAGGTGGGTAAATAGTTAAAGAGTTATGGGACACCTGCAGTGACAATGCTTATTAAAACTCAAGGACAAAACCTTGGAGAATGTTGTGAATGGACCACAAAGTGGATGAATGAACCACTGAACCACAAAACGATGGGAAACATGACGGGCTCCTGGGCAGGTACAGGATAAAACCTATGTTGTCGAACTTGAGGGCTTATGTCACGCTATTTACAACACTTGTAAAGAAACCACTTCCCCTTAACTTGAGGACTATTACAGCTCTTGTTTTACAATTCTGCTATAAATCACTGGTATTAGAATTTTTCTCTGGAAAATTCTTCTGAAAATGACTATCTTTTAAATAAAGCTAATTTTATAAAATCTACTGATGTGCCTAAGGAACTCAGGACCTATTCCTCTAACCTGTGAGTCTGTAATTGTGCACTTTAGGTTCTAGGTTACATAAATAAGAATCAAACTCTAACTGAACCTAAAAGACTGTATTCCCGCTTTCAGAAAACAGCTTCACGGAGTCAGGAATGCAGACTCGCCCGCCTCGAAGGCTAACACTTTTCCATGACGGGTGTTCAAAAGGAGCCCCTTCCCACTGCAGTCTGAGGGGCAGGGCTTAAGACTCACAGGACACGACTGTCCTGGTAAGTTAGTCGGCGCTTGCACCTCAACCAAGAGCTGGCTTGACTCTATTTACTATGGTCGGGAAGAGCCTTTTGGAAAGAAGTAAATGGGAAATAAGTAAATTTATTCTAAAGGAGTGAGCCAGGAAAAAGAATTAAAGGTAAATCTATTTTTAATGTCTGGGTAAAGATATTTTACTTTAAAACAACTGCAATCCCTGGGGGAAGAGAGACTGCCTGGGTTCTTATACCCCCTCATAACTGCTATCAGGTCTCTGAATAATCCTTACACATTTCAAACATACGTCTTAGGACAGAACAAAGAAATAACCAATAATTTAAACAATTTTTTAATTGTGATACTATTCATTTAGAAATTCAGCAAGTGTTTGGTAGAGGAGAATGCAAGTGTATTTTTATTAAATTATAGTGACCTGCCTGATGTTTTATTCTGCTAAATCCTGAACTCATGATTTTCCAGGAGCCTTTGTACAAAACAGTGGTGTAATCAAAGTTAAAGAAAAAAAAAAAAGGCAAGGTTTTTTCAGGAGCTTAAAAATCATGATACACACACATACACCATTATAATAATAGTTTAGGGAGGTGACAGGTAGAATAAGCCTTGGAAAACCAGACAAGCGCTTCCAAGGACTCTGGAGATCTACCCAGACGAGACTTGGAGCCCACAAAATTATGACCAGTGTGTAACTTAAGAGGTAGACAGTGCATTTTAAGCAGCTGACATAAGGGCTCCCTTTACACAAAACATGACGGGGCCTCCTGCACACAGGTTCACTCAAATCCCCTTCCTTGCAAGCAGAGCCTAACAAACGGGAGACAAAGGCACCAAGAGGCAGGTCATGGGGTGAAGCTTTGCTTTCCAGCTACCAAAGCAGCTGGCATAGGACCAGGCTTTATCTCCCACCCACTCCCGTCAAGGTCCTGCCACGCCGTCTGTGCTGTTGCTGTCCCTCCTGATGTTCTTCTGTGGATTTTTGTTAGATTTCAGGTGGCCAAGCACTTTCCTGTAAGGTCTAGGGGTTCATGAAAATGGAGGAACTGAGTAAGAAGGGCATTAATATGTTTTGCTATTGGTACTTAGACAACCGAAAATTAAGAGCTTTAAAAACTTGCTACTCAAAGTGTGGCCCATGTACCATCAGCAGGGAGACAGAAATGCAGATTCTCAGGCCCCCCCCACCCACCCCCCCAGAACTACTGAACCAGAAGCTTTGGGGTAGGACCCGAGTTTTAAAGAGGCTCCCCCAGGTGATTATAATACTTGAAGTTTAAGTTATTATTTTATAACACAGTGCCCTAGCTCTTCAATAAACTAGGAGTATGGGTAATAGGAAAAATCTATTTTATTTTTTCCTACTTAAGAATTCAATCGTTGAGTGTGAAGGTTATTCTGCTCTATCACCACATTCTTGGTTAGCCCCTATTTTACATGTAGAAATACAAACCATTTATGTGCTACTTATGTGTCAAGAGCCAGTAAGTCAACAAAATAAACAATGAGCCCAAATGTATGCTATAGATAGAAATCCCTAATTATATCCTATAATATATACTTGCCAGAAGCAAACCAAGTCTACATTTTAGACTAATTTCTACCATAAGTCTTTATATGTGTACGTGTATATATGTATTTGCACATATATATGCATGTCTGCGTAGATATATATACAAATATATACATGCACACGCACACACACCACACTTTTGGACTTCAAGGAGCTAAATACAGAGGGTGCCAAAAAAATGTATACACATTTTAAGGAAGGAAAAACTGTATTAAAATTGTAATACTAAATATATACCACCAACAAAAGATGAATACAAGTCACGTGTACACATTTTTTGGCACCCCAGTATCTGTAAAATATGGCTATATGGTGTCCTTAAGATTAGAGATGGCCAAGGCTATACTTTCACTCCTTGAAGACACCGATTTATTCAAGACAAACACTACCAGCACTTCAGCAATGGGCAGAAAATGCTACTATCACTATGAAAACAGACTGTGCTCTCTAATCACAGACCCCAAGCTGAGGAATGCTGCCCACCATACCAGTAACACACCTGCCTACCTCAGTCATTAAGAATCAGAGGAGTATCACCAGTCGTGTGCTGCAAGCCAACTTTTTTTAAAAAATATTAGAACTTGGGAAATAAAGTTCAATAACTAAACACTGAATGAATAGATTAATAAATGTGCATAAACTGTCTCACATTTTATTACTATTTTTTTGCCCCTTTTTATCTCATATTCAATTATCAGTGAATTCTTTACCAAATTCAGAATGCCAGTGTCTAGGACAGTGTGACTAATAAGATTCTCTGAAGAGGACGTCACGCTTTGAAGGTTTAACGATGATTTTCGGGAACCTATTTCAGGCAGCACCTAACGTCCTGCAAGAGCTGAGTACATGTTCACACTTTGAATGCTGAAGAACAAAGCCTACCCTACCCTCAAACCCTGCCTTTCACTAGCTTCGCCATCCTGTACTTGCGCTGTTCCTTCTTCCATGAGAACGGAGCACCCAGAAGTGTAATATTTTACCAAGCTCTTGAATTTCTCCTATAATCCAAAATACACAGGATGAGAGGAAGGAAGAACGGGGGCCCATTATTTCCTATCATTAAAATA
Source organism: Rhinolophus sinicus (assembly GCF_057876585.1). Classification (NCBI taxonomy): domain Eukaryota; kingdom Metazoa; phylum Chordata; class Mammalia; order Chiroptera; family Rhinolophidae; genus Rhinolophus; species Rhinolophus sinicus. The sequence continues at coordinate 4,491,176 of NC_142504.1, forward strand.
TGGTAAATTATCTGCGATGGAAACAAGAGAAGTTTGTTCATTTTGAAATTATTTTAATTGAGAAATAGAAAACATCTTGGAAGGAAAAAAAAATGAGAGAAAAACACAAAACACATCAGCAGACTTTTATTCCATGAGCTTCTCAAATCCTCACTTGTTCACCAATTCCCAAGACGAAAAACCCTCCTCTAAAAAGGTATATCAGCCACCACTGTAAAAGAAAGAAAAACGGTCAATTGTAAGTGTATGTAAGATTTTAATAATGATGATGATGATGATGGTTTGAAATGTAGCATGCTGTGATTTTATATAACCAAAACCAGTTATATGGGAACCACACCTACATTACCCCCGCAAAAGAGCATGAAAGAGAAGAAACTGAACTTAAAAATCCTGGAACTGAAAAGGTCCTTGGAGGTAATGTGGCTCATAGAACAGATCGATCTTAAAAACTCAGAATCCTCACTGGGGAAAAGTGTTCAAGTCTAGCGGGATGTCTTTCTGAACAAGACAAACAATATGAACTCCATGACAGGACAGTGAATTGAGAAGTTTTTAATCTGACCAACGATATGCTAGTTGAAAATAAAGAATGCAGACCAGCACAATGGTTCTCAACCACTGGAGACCACAATTACCCAAAAACTGGGTTGACTCATAATGAAAACAAAAATCACTTCCCATTATCAGGTCCTCAATATCAGTAGATTCTAGCAGCATTAAAAAGTCAAGAGATGTATCTGTGTGTTAATGAAATAGCAAGCTATCAACCCGAATGTTTTCAGATTTCACGCCATTCTAGACATCGTCTATTTCAAAGTTTACTTACACAATGATGTTATTAATAGGGATATGGATCAATTTCACAAAAAAACCAATAAATCCCATTATAGCAAATCCTATTGCTGTTGCCATGGCAATCTTCTGGAATTCTGGATTTAAAACAGAAAATTTACATTATTTTTGCAGTCTCATGGCAAGTATAGGGGAAAAACTAGCAGTGATACAATCTTACTGGTATACATTTCTCGTGACAGTAAATACATCATTTTAAATTTTCACATTTTATTGATATTTAAGGAAAGACGGAAATAAACGCATGCCCCTGCTAGTGAATCCATCAACAAGCAGTGAAATATTTTATCTTCATAGCAAATGACCAGAATAGCAAAAATAAATACAACATAGATAGAATACACACTACTTGTCTTAAAATACTTGTAATATTACTAAAACTATTGATTATAATAGCACAGAACACAACTTTTATTTAAAAAAAAAAAAAAAAAGCCCACTGCCTTTGATATTATAATGAAGCTAAAAATAAGGCTTGACAAACCAAACTGAGCTGAGCACCATTTTATGCAAAGGTCTCTGACCCCGGTAACACACCTTATTCCTCAGGGCAGCCCTGACTTGCTCGGCGCTCCTGCCCCTGTCCTGCGCTGCCAAACCTCCCAGTTCTCTTCCGTAACACTTACTTACAGCAAAAATTACAAATGATGACTGCCATTATTTGTTTATGACTGCCTTCCCTGAATGAGTCTATGTCTGTAAGAGTGAGGACTATTCTCTATTATCTACTGTTATTTATTATATTATATATGTAATGTATCACATTCTCTGTTACACTCTCAGCTCCTAATCCAGCCAGCAGTCCATAAATGAATAAAAATAGACAAATTCAGGTGCCCTTTTTAACACAAGAATCATGATAAATAAGAAATTAAACTTTCTAGGTTGGCAACAACTGTGTTGTGGATTTCATGTTAAGGTTTTGTTTGGGGACGTGGCAGAGCAGGGAGAACTCCCAAAAGATTTTCCACAGTGAAATTATGGAGGATACTAAAAACTCAAAAATCACTCAATATGACTAAGGCAAACATAACATGGAAAATAAGGCTGTAATAAATATTCTCACACTATTTGAAAATACATAAAACAGAATACTGTATAAAGTGTACAAAATTTAGAAAGAAGTGACAACGTTAAAAAGCAATAAAGGAAAATAAATCAATCAAAATGTGGATGAAAGTAGTACAATGGTTATTAAATAAGATCCTATTAATCAAATAAAAGGCTTAGAAAAATGCAAAGATTTAACTTGTTCTCTAATTTTAAAGCAATTATTACCTTTTCTATCAGGTTTGGTGCATCTCTTAACCAGCCGAATTGAGTCCTTCACAAACTGCCGACTTGGCTCAACAAACTGCATTACCTGATCCATGATGCTTGTTTAAAACAAAACAAAAAATACCCACTGGTATTATTTATCACATAGCGAGGGCTTGTTCAGTTATAACAATACGTAAATGAGACCAGCCAGGAATTCGTGCTGGATATGGGTCAACCCCATCTTATAAAACAAAACAGAAAAATACGGACTCCAAGCCTAAATTGACATTATTTTTGTAAACTCTAGCAAAGCACAGCATAGATTCTATCCATGTTATTGCTACTGACAAAGGACGCATCCTCTTAATATAAAAGGGCTATCACTGTTAAAGGTTAAGCAATTGACAGCCCGTCCATTCCTTACCTCATTCTGAAGTTCCTGCTAAGGAACCAACAATGCTGGGAATCCAACAAATATTCTCTGTATTTTATTTTAAACTCCCCCAAAACCAGAGTCTAGTGCAGTGAATGCCAACTTTGGTGCTACAAGAGCCTAGAGTAGAGGCAAATGCAGACTTCAATTGCTCTAAACCACAGCCACACGACATTTTTAGAAAAGAGTGTGTTTGTGTGGGGCAGATCCATCATTTTGTCAAAACCACAAGCACTGACTAACCCAAGATCCGGACTCTTAGAAACTATTAGCTAATTTAGGTTTGGACACACCCCTGCAGGAAACTGGATGCTATAGTTTAGCATCTAGGTTCTCGTGAGAGATCTATCTTCCAACAGAAATGCCATCTAACCTCAGCTGCGAGCGCCACTGGAACAAGAACTAACAAGGCCAATATATGACCCGTATTTTGCTACAGCGCCGGTGCTTAACACGGTGGCGAGGCACATAAATACTCAACACAGTTTTGTTGTTTCAGTGCATGGATGTCACTGCAAGAGCAGGCGGCGGCTGACATCCCTGCCTGTGAAATGCACCCTGAGCCCGTGTCCTCTCCCAGGGCGGGCGGTTGGCATAACGCGCATGAAACACTTAAAGTTTACTGGCAATTACATAATCATTCTGAGCCAAGCACGTGGGGTCCCTCCAAACACTGTCAATGCTCCAGCATTTCACTTACCTTTGTTCTTCAAACCCGGGGAGCTGACACGATAAGTGTCGCCGTGAGAGCGAAGGACACTTCCTCCAGAACAATTTACAAAGTCACAGCGCACTGCCCTCCCCGCCGGGGACGGGCGCCCGGAACCACTGTGGCCTCCAGGTCCAGACCCCAGACCCACCCTCTCCCCGGCACATCACCGGGGCGGCGGAGGCCTGGGCGGGATGCAGCGCTTCCAAGACGGCTCTACGCGCGTCCCCAAGGCCAACCTCAAAGGGCACTCGGGCTGCCAGCCACCACCTGTGACCACAGCGCGGAGACCCCGAAAGCCCCGGGAGGGTAAGAGTTCACAGAGGTGGCGGAGGACCAGCAGCCAGGGAGCCAGAGCTGGGCCCACAGGCCAGGGGACCGCGGACTCCCTCCCCCTCGGGGGCCGCGGCTTCCACACGAGACCGTACGTGGGGCGGCAGAAGGGCCGGACCCTGGTCTCGGACCTGAGCGAGGGGCCCACTCACCCCCGCCTGCCCGCGAGGGCCCCCAGAACCACCCGCCGGCTCGCCCACGCCCGCCGCCTCCGCGAGTCACAAAGGCTGCGCCCGCTGCCCCCCGAGTCACGTATCCTACCTGCCCGCCGACACCTCGCGTCCCACGTACACGTAGCACAGCAGCGGACTGACCAAGGCCCACCGGAACTGGAAACCCGGTCGCGGGCCTAAAGCCCGCCCACCCCTTCGTTCATTGGTCCTTGACGCGGAGCCCTCAGTGCGCAGGCGCAGCTCGACGTGGGTCTCGGCCAAGCTTCCGGAAGGAGACCCATTGAGGGGATAGGTGACGGACGCCCTGTTGGGGCTTGGCTTTCTTCTGCAGTTTGAGTTTGGAATCTAACGTGTTCTGCCCTGGCTGAGTCCCCGGTCCCCCGCCAGCCCGAGCGCACGCCGTCGGGTTCGCAGCCCAGGGCCCCCGCGGGCTGCGCGGTGCCTGCTCTGTTAGCTGCTAACTGGGTAAACCTTTAGGCGGACTCCACTTGTCACATGAAAAGTATAAGCTGCATAACGGTATTCGACCCACCTGATTCGAAATGGTCTCCAACCCCCAACACCTGGCCTTCCAGTGTCAGGCTTGGGACTGTCACCAGAATTAAGGCCACCATTTGGTATAACTCAGGTTCGGTTTGGGGACGTGCTTGTAATGTGTCATCTGACTGTGTTTTGTTGAGCATATTATGAACCCAGGGATTCGGTGACAACCGGCGAGCTTGTCAACCTGTGAGTTTGTGGTTTGTAGAATGAATCATTGTTTCCACTATTTGTTGAGCACCTACTGTGTATAACACCTTACTAGGTGCTATGAATAAACCAAACGTTGCACATCCTCTTGGAGCTTATTATGGGTCTAGTAAGGGAATTTACAACGCAAGGAGAGGGACAGACAAACAAATAATTATAAGTTAACATAAATGCTATATAGCAAATAAAAAGGGCGAAAAAAACAACAGTGGGGTAAAGCCAGGATCGCCTTAGATGGTCACGAGAAAATTCTAAGGCGATGCCACATAGGCTGAAATTCTAGGGATAAAGAATTTTCAAACACATCCCGGGTCAGTTAAGAATTTAGAAGTGACTCTTAGAACTGAAACTTATACAAGAATATATCACGTTTATTTGTAATAGACAAAACACTAAAAGTGATTCAGTGTCCATCAACAGAAGAATGGATGAACATAAAAGTTATGTTTCCACAACGGAATACTACACAATTGAAAAAAAAAAGTGCAGCCTTGATGAATATCAAAAACATTGTGGCGAATGAAAGAAGTCTGTGCAAAAGAGTGTGTACTGTGAACTCTATGTGTAAGAAGTTCTAGATAAGGCAAAGTTAATGTGTAGTGGAAACAGTAAAGGGCCATATGGTAAATATTTCAGGGTTGGAGGCCTTAAAGTCTGCTGTCAAAGTCTGCTGTTGTGATGCAAAAGCAGCCATAGGGAATATGCAAATGAGTAGATGTGACTGTGTTCCAATAAAACTTTATTTACAATTACAGACAAGGAATCAGATGTGGCCCACAGGCCACAGTTTGCCAATGCTCATCAGTGTCTAATAACATCACAAAAGAGGGAAGATCAGACATGTGTTTTTGATATTAGAAAAACACAATGCTGCTGTGAAGCAGCCTTGACAAGAAAAAATAATAATAATTGAACCTAATCCCTCATCAAAACTCCAGGTCTGATTATCAATTTACAGGAAATATAGGAACAGAAGGACCTGTTAAACAAAACCACCATATTCAGTCAGCAAAACGTACATTGCAAGAAATTCTACAGAACACGTGACTTGGTTTTCTAAAAAATAAAACAAATGTGAGAAAACAGAGGTAAAGGGGAATCTATGAATCAAATATATTTAAAAGGCTTATCAACCAGTGACATATTTATCCTGATTCAGTAAATCTGATATTTTAAATACACAATTGTATTTATAATATTAAAAATTATTGTTAATAATTTAAGAGTGATGTTTTTATTGTCCTATGCTTTAAGTTATGTGAAATAAGAGTTGCTAATTGGGAGGAAGAGATAATAGTCCACCAATGTAGCTGTTTCATAAAATGGATTCTGCATAACAATTAAGTCTGTGGTTGTACAATTTTTTGGTTGAGGTAGTACTTTAATCCCTCACCTAGGGGCAGACAGGAAAGTTTGTCAGTGATTTCTTTCTAACTCCCTAATTTATACAGTATTTCTTCAGAAGATAGAACATGTGTAAACGTAGCATCAAAATCAAACAATAGTGTGTACATATTTGGACATGTGGCTATGATAATTTTCTAGGCTGTTGAGTACATCTTTTAAAGCATTTATTACTATAAATGCTAAAATGTATTACTATAAATTACTAAAATATTTGAAATAATATTTTAGCAAAAATAATACATGCTAATTCTTTTAAAAATTCAGACAATACAGACAAGTACAAAAAGTCAAATCAACCACTGTCTTTCATGTAGTAAAATGCTTCATTACCAGATGAACCTCCAGTGCTCTCTATGCATATACACAGATAGAAAGATATCTAGGTAAATAGCTGGAAAAAATAGATATAATAAAAACATGATCACATTAAAATTATGTATAAAATATTAAATTTATTTGAGTTTAACAAGAAAAGCTGGACTGAAAATGAAAGAATTTCTAAATTTCTGAATGTAAACATTTCTTTACCGCATGTGGTATTATTCCTTAATACTCTTCAATTAAGAAAACTTGTGAGAACATTAAGGTTGGAGTTATATATATTCTAAAAAGCTTTCATTTTAGGCAGTAAAATGGTGCCCTGCTATGATGAGAAAACTAACACACTTCCTCTCTCCTTACTCCCCTCCCCTCCAATTTCTGTCAGTGTTTTGGAGTATTCTCTAAATGAAGCATAATTATTTAGCTGAAGCTGACTTTAATTCTTTTAAAACAATAAAGTAAAAATTGTAAGACCTCGCACTCCTATTCACCATCATACTAGAAGTCCTAGCTAATGCCATAAATCAAGAAAAGGGTGGGGAAAAGGCATATAGATTAAGAAAAAACAGAAAATTGTCTTTCTTCACAGATGACATTATTGTCTATATAGAACATCCAAAAGAATTAATTTTAAAATCTCCTGAGCTAATAAGCAATTATGGCAAGATTAAAGGATACAAACTTAATATAGAAAAGAAGCCAATTGCTTTCCTAAATACCGGCAATGAAAAATTGGAATTCACAAGTTGGAGAATTGACACTACTAGATTTCAAAACTTAGTCTACATCTGTAGTAATCAAGACAATGTGGTATTTGTAAAATGAATAAATAGAGAATCCAGAAATAGACCCACACAAATATAGTCAACTGATCTTTGAAAAAGGAGCAAAGCCAATTCAATGGAGCACGGATATTCGTTTCAACAATACTGGAAACAACTATACATCCATACGCAAAAAATGAACCTAGGCACAGACCTTACACCTTTCACAATAATTAACTCAAATGGATTATAGACCTAAATGTAAAATGTAAAACTATAAAATGTCTAGGAGATAACATGAACGAAAACCGAGGTGACCTTGGATTTGGTGATGGGTTTTCAGATACAACACCAAAAGCATGATCCATGAAAGAAAATAAGTATGACTTCATTAAGATAAAAATCTTCTCTGCAAAAGACAAGGTACAGAATGGGAAAAAATAATTGCAAAACATATACCTAATGAAGGACTTGTATCCAAAATATACCAAGAACTCTTAAAACTCATCAATTTAAAAAGTCAATTAAAAAATAGGCAAAGCATCTGAACCAAAGAAGATATACACGTGGCAAATAAGTATATGAAAAGGTACTCAATATCACATCATCAGGGAAATGCAAATTAACATGAGCTACCACTGCACACCTGTTGGAATGGCTAAACTCCAAAACACTGACAGCACCGTTTGCAGGTGAGGATGTGAAACAATAGGAACTCTCATTTATTGCTGGTGGGAAAGCAAAATGGTGCAGTCACTTCCAAAGAGAGCGTGGCAGTTTCTTACAACGCTAAATATCTCACCATGCTATCCTCACACTCCTTGGTATTCACCCAAATGAATTGAAAACTTACATCCCCACAAAATGTGTACAGCAGCTTTGTTTATAATTATCAAGATGTGGCGACAACCAAGCTGTCTTTCAGTAGATGAGTGGTGGACAAGCAAACTTTGACACGCTCATACAATGGATTATTATTTAGTGATAACGAGAAATGAGCTCTCAAGCCACGAGAAGACATAGAAGAAGCTTAACTGCACATTGCTAGGTGGAAGAAGCCAGTCCGAAAAGGCTGCGTACTGCGATTCCAGGTATACAACATTCTGCGCAAAGCAAAACTGGAGAAACAAAAAGAGCAGTGATTTCCAGGGACTTGGGGGGGTGGGGAGGAAGGAAGGAATGCACAGGTGGCGCACGGGATTTTTAATGCAGTGACACTACTCTGTGTGTTACCACAGTGGTTGGATACACGTCACCATACATTTGTCAGAACCCACAGAATGTACAGCAAATGTGAGCCCTAATGTAAATTATGGACTTTATAACAATATATTAATATGGGTTCAGCAAGGTGTTAACGGGGCAGTGCAGAGGGAGGCATATCCAAAGGAATCGTACTCAGGAGAAACAGATGAATTAGCTGATATACACAACATGAATAGATCTCAGAAGTGCTATGTTGAACAAAAACACTGAACTATAGGCACAAAAATACACACTGTAAAATTCCATTTATATGAAATTCTAAAAGATCCACACTGATGTACAGTGATAGCAGGTCCATGGTTGCCTGGGCAAGTGCTGGGAGTGGGGTTACCTGTAAACAAGCACAGGGTACGTTGGGGACTGATGGAAATTTCCACATCTTCATTGTGCTGCTGGCCGCCTGGGGGTACACATTTTCAAAACTCATTGACTGATACACTTTAAAAGGGTGCATTTTATCAGACCTCAATACAGTGGTTTTTAAAAACTCCTTTTTGAGTCTTGAAACAAATTTTCAAATTTCTCTTATTAGAGATGTGAACGAAAAGGGGGCTATGGAATGAACCTGACAGGCCCTGTACCTGAAAGTAACCTCCCAGTGTGATCTGATCATCAATTCCTACCTGAGCAGGTGGCCGCTGGTCGTCACACCCCAGGCCTGTTACAGGTTTATCTTCGCTTTAAGCCTGTCCATTGTTCTTGTGCCTCTACCTAGGTGAACACACCTGTGAGACGCCAGAGGGGCCGGTCCTCTTTCCGGACGCCTGGACTGGGTATTAATCCTCAAGGGAGCACATCCTGTTCACTGTCCTGTAATCCAATCAGGTTCCCTTTCTCCCTCCTTCATGTAATGTTCCTTAGGTTTCCTCCTTAATTCCAAAGGCATAAAAGGAACTGCAAAACTGTCACTTTCTGAAACATTTGAGATCTAGCTTCCCGCATGTCCTCAGTGTGGCTCATATAAACTCAGACTCTTATAAAACTTCTCTACCAGTTTGGACTTCTTACATCAACAGAGAACATTCAGAAATGCTCAAGGGGACAAGGGTTTCCATATTTTTATCGGAACTATCTAAGAGAGACACAAGATGGCGATATTACTCTAAGAAAGCATATGTGTGCGATTATTTTTTTCTCTCATCCCAGGTTCCCCTGACAGTCCTTTAATCTTTCAGGACAACTTGTCCTCAGCACTTTTTTTGCTTTTGGGTAGCTTATCTAATATATATAATTTTAGAGCCTTTAAACATCTGGAGAGTTTTTTGTTGTTTTCTGATTGTTAATAAAAGTCAAAATGGTAAATATTCACAATCGGTAAGTCATTTTGTTATTAGGGAGACTTATTATTACTATGATTTGTTACTCACGGGTTGAGCTAGCTGAGGACTTGACTTTGCCTCTGGAGAGAGTGCTGTAGAAATGGTTCCAATAGGACTTCGATTTGCATTTCGGACATTCCGCCATTAGAGGGCAGTGCAGGAGCAGACGTGTGGTCATACACGCTGTGACGTGGGAGATGCCAGTGGGATTTGGTGGTTGGTCTGGAAGCACTGCTTTTAGTTTAAGAACCGAATAGAGCTTCTAGAACCAGAGTATTGAAGAGCACCAAGAAGCAAGCATTCAGTCTATCAAAAGTAAAAGGTGACAAGAAAACGAATTTATCTCTAGAAACCATCTACTTGATTCAGAATTTTTGGTTTAAAATATAATTTCTCAGTAATAAAGTAGTCCCATCTTGAAGATGGCTACTCTCTGGCCTGCGTAGTTATAACAACTACATGAAGACATAGGAGAGAGAGGAAAAGCAGGCCATGCTGGAAGGCATTGACTCAGGAGGAGTCACTTGGTGAATGTCCCATTTTTATGAGTTTGACGCTGAGGGCAGACCCCAGTCTGTGCCATGTGGACACCAGAAGCTCAGAGAGTAAACTTCGTTTTACTGGCTGAAAGCAACAGAGTACAGAGTTCAGGGCCACTGTAATAACTGGAAATTGTGGGTGAGGTGACCAGGAAGAGCCAAAAAGGGGAAGTCTGAACTTCTAGCTGACCTCTACACCCCGCTTCCAGGAGGCAAGGTGGCTTGGAGGAGCCGAGGCTGAGCCCTAGCCCAGCCCCCCATCAGACCCCCCACCCCACGGTGCCTGTGCCGGGGGAGATGAGTGCCTTGGACTCACCTGCTTCTGGTCCTGACGTCTGTCTGTAATGCCCTGAGCTTGTTTGTAAAGCTCCCTGAGGTATAGTCTGTTCTGCTGGATCATGAAGAAAACCACACCTTCCTCCCAGGGTTATTTTGAGGATTTGCAGGACTGATGTGTAAGGTGCCGGCACATAGGAGTTCAGCGAGTCATTAGTCTGCTTCCCACTTCTCTCTTGTGGTTGACAAGGGATCCTGGCACTGATTCTCCATTTCAGAGACACATGCCCGGGGCAAACCTCCCAGTCGTCTTGAGACTCTGGGCCTGAACTTTGAGAAAGGCTGTGAGCTTGCTTCTGGTTATCTGTCCCCATTTCTGGATCCCAGTTTGGAGAATAATCTGTCACATTTGTGCAGTGAGCACTAGGTTGCCAGACTCCCCAAAAGAAGCCCCCAGTGCCTGTAGCCTCTAAGTAACTGGGACACTTACCAACTTTCCCTGAGTATTTCAGAATCGCTTGCTTGTCTAAATATTGGCCTTTCTAACTTCCTATTTACTGTGGACTCTCCACTTGTTATTAATCTTTATTTCGTATTGCCTCTACTTTTTCTCCCTGGTTACTTGAGGTTCTTACGTGATTTGGAGTGATCGTGTGCACCAGTTACTAAAAGGCCTCTATCCTGGCATCACCTATGATTCCCCTTTGTTTCCTACCTCTCCCATCCACTCAGCACTCGTCCACCAGTCCTGGAGACTCGCCAGTCTGCTCCTGTCGCCTCCATCTCTCCCTTGTGTCGCTGTGGTGGCCTCCTGACTGGTTCCCCTGCTTCCTTCCATTCATACCCCATGCATGCCAGTCTCCTTCAGATCCAAGAGTTACACTATAAAACATGTTCACCAGTTCATATTCATCTTTCACTTTAACTTCTCTCAGGGCTTCTTATTGGAGTTAAAATGGAAGCGAATCTCCTTAGGTCCCTGATTACGTCCCTGCAGTCACCCTGAAACTCTTCTCTTTCGCTGTGGTCCTGGCTTTCTTCCTGTCCACCAGCATTTCAGACTCATCTTTCCATCCAGGCCGCTACACTCGCGGTTGCCGGTGCCTGTGTGTTCTTTCTTTGCTTGGTTGCCTGCCTTCCCCCACTCCTGCTTTGCCTCTGTTACTGCCTGCTCCAGGAGCAACTTCTGTCTGAACCAAAGTGGTCCTCACGCAGCCTCAGTCCCCCTCTATCCCGTAGCACTGGCTTGTTTCTCTCACAGCGCTTGTCACTATCGGAAATCGTCTTTATGCAGTATTTTGTTCAGCTACAAAATAGAGTTTATTAGAGAAAAACGTTAACAGAAGTAGTAGAGCATATGCAATCTTTCTAACTCATGCTACTTGTTAGAGCTCAGGGGTATAGATAACGTGCATGTCCTACGGCCAAGATACCAAAAAAAAAAAAAAAGGACATTCCCCCCAGGATATTCTATATATTTATGGTATGTATTCTGGGCCTGGGGCAGGGGCAGGGACCATCCATGAGAAAGCATAGTGCCCTGTTTGGGGAAGTGGCCTGTTGGCAAGGAGGTTCTCCTCCGAACATGGCAACTAGTAATAGTAATTAGCCTGTCCTCTGTTAAACTAACTCATCTCTCTTACCAAGCTCTGCTACGCTCCCAGAAGCAGGAGGACATGAGCGTTCAGGGCCATCGGTTTGTCTCTTCACCAAAGTGTAAGCACCACAGAGGCAGGGACATTGTCCTGTTTGCCACTAGAATAGTCCCGCACACGTAGGTCATCAAAGAATATCTGCCGAGTGCGTGAAAGAATAATAGCGTGATAAGGATGAAGTGAATGAGTAGGAAAGGAATGACATTGGAAGGAAAGGCCCTATTTACTTGACATGATATCCTGATGGGTGGACCAGGGCTTTCTGGGTAGGCGGAGTCTAATTTATGGCAGCACCATCACTAGAGCAGAAGCTACAGGTGGAGGCCGGTCACCAATGTGACCCCCGCCACTGGAGGTTCTTCCATTGCTTCTAAATCCATACACCTGTGAACTTCATTTATAGAATTTTAACCATCAACTGGACATGCGCTGTCTCTTAAATCAGTGGTTCACTTTGGTATTTGAACCACAATTTCATGTCCGTTTCTTGTAAGAGAAACAGATGAACAGATTGGAATTCTTTGGGAGACATGTCCAAGTGTTTGTCTTTCACGCCCAGACCGTTTTATTCCTCTCAGTCACAATCTGTCCTGGGTCGGTTTTGGCAACAAGTGTGTAACGAGGTCCTTTCCATGTGATAAGTCAGTGTCGGGAATGCTTACTGCAGGCTGATCAATTTTTGGAATGCTTCTAAATGAGCAAAGTAAGAAAGAAATTGTTAAATGAGGGAAAAGCACATGACGAGCTGGATCCTGAGGACCATGAGTCACACTGCAATGCAAACCACTCACCAAGCACTCGATGAAATTCGTCTCCGGAGGATTTCTCGTGATGGCAGGCTTTGGGGTGTAAGCCAGCATTCTATTCTACTCACCTCATAAATATAAATCCCTGGGTAGATCGTACTGATTTGTAAAATGAACAGGATTCATTTTCATAATGGCAATAAAAACTATAAAGTAGGCCAAGCAAACTTGAGCAGTCTCTACCATCACCCATTATGGACATCATTTTTCTCTACAAATGTAATCTCTGTTCCTCAGGGCACTTAGGGACTAAAGAATGACACATAATGGGGAAATTACACAAATTAGTTCACTATGTATTTCTGAAAGTGAAGTAATCCATTGCAATAATTTTAAAGCAATTTTCTTCAACTAATGATTAGTTTAAGACAATCTTAAACCCTCTGAAATTTTATAGCCTTGGCTACTTTTTTCCTAAAATTCTCTCCAACATCATCTTTTCCCCATTTTTATTCTACTCTCTTCCTCTTCCTTCTTGGGCCATCGAGTGGTGTTGTTTTTTCCTTCTTTCTTTGATCACCTCGTAGCCATTAGTGAAACACTACAGTCAATCCATTACTCCTCGGCCACTTTACACTTTTTCTAACCTACCTAATCACATAGCTTCAACTTTCACTTAACTATGGGCTTTATGCCAAACTTGGAATAACCTTTGGAGCCACATATAAACCTGGACGTGTCCATTAACTGCCGCACTCCTCTCATCCACAGTCCTCTGAGCCCACCACCAAACCCTGTGTTTTCTGGGTTGTGATAAACATCGTCCACTTTCCAATCTACAAGCACAGGAGTCTTCCTCTAGTCCGCGCCCTCACTTAACCACCGCTCTCCATATCCAGGCATCAAACCTACTAGTGTACATTGCCTGACAATCATTTTCTGTAGCTTCATTCTAACCAGGATGGCCACAAGCTCATGTCTGGTTCTCTAACGCTCAGTAGTGACCGTTGTTCACAGCAGCTGGGAGGCAGCAGTCCTGAATCCTAAGATTCCCCAGGATTTACCTCAAGGCCACTGCAGACCTCTCGGGTGAAGTGTGACTGCTTCATTATTAATAAGTCTAAAGTGATTATCCTGAAATTACAGGGCATACATTGGGATGAACTCAGAGATTTCTTAGCAAATATTTCTTATCTATAAAAATGAGTAAGAGTTTGAGAATCAAAGCTCCAGAAGTGAAAGATAAGAGACCAGGAATGAGTGGGAAACCAAGGTGTGTGGGGCCTGGACTCAGATTTGAGCTCCACCGTTGGCTTTGACCCTGGATGAGATACATGATTTCAGCTTCAGTTTCCTTACCTGTACACTGAAGATAATATCCCACTCGAAGAGGCATTTTGGCAGTTAAATAGTATTGTATATAGAGCTTCTATCTCAGAAATTTCATACCTGTCAATACTTAGGAGCACTGGACTTTTATACTGGAAAAGTAAAATATCAGTGATAGCTTTAAATAACAGGTTAAAGAAATAATAATGGAAATGCCATGAAGAAGCACACAGTATCTGCCAAGGAACATTGCTGACAGCCATTCCTGCAGGAGGCCAGGGTATCTGGATGGAGAGATATTATAGGCAGGTAACCCCACCTTACACACAGCAGGACCACATACAAAATACGGTTTGACTCCTCAGCTCCTGAAAAATAGAAGATTCTGCCACATGGAGAAAAAAATAAAGTTTGTAGATTTTCATGGTCTTTCAATAAAATCAGTCTAAGACTCACCTCTTACTTCTGCCCAGTGACTTCTAGGTTTGAAGGCATTTTCCAGCCACTATCAATTAAGAGAACACTGAGGAAGACAGAGATGACTAAACCTTTGTACAGGTGCTGCTCCCTGCACCAGCAGACTCACCTGGGTGTGGGCTGGGTGAGCAGGGCAAGATGGTTCAAAACTGCCGTTCGTGTCTACTGCAGACAACAAAGAGATTTCAGGTTGGTGCAGGATTTCAGAGATCATTTGGTCCCACATTTCATCTAGGGAAGGGGAAACCCCAGCCTAGACCGGCTGAGTTGGACTAAGTCGTGCAGCTACTGAATGGCAGCGCCAGGCCTGGAGCCCAGCTCGCTCAGTGCCTAGTCCAAAACCCTTTTCCACTGTGCCACAGCTGCTGCTGTACAGCACTGAGGTTGTGGGATTTTCCTCATTGAAATGCAAATATGTTGTGTGCTCCTTGAATAGGACATTTTCCGCCTTACTTTACTAACTCGAGTTTGCTGTGCTGAGTAAATGAATCTAGATACAGAGGTGTTACAATCATCACATCTCTCCTAAAGCATCATCATTTTCCCTTTGTTTCTATTGTGACGTGGAACCCTTGCTTTTTTCCCCCCTTACAGCCTGAATTGGAGACAGCAGTACTTATGACTGCATTTACTTGTTCTAGTGGATGATACCGAAGTGAGGACAGAGGTTTATAAAATCAGCTCAAAGGAAAGTCTTGTCCATCCTCACTCCCACCGCTCCCTTGGGAATTCATCCAGGGGATTGGGAGAGGGAGTCGTTGCTATGAAACCGTGGTGCAGCTGGGCTCAGTGGGGGGTCTAGGAGCTCTTACAAAAGCTGGGAATATCTGCAGCTTTGAGATGGTTAGGGATGTCAGGGGCCATCCAATATTAAACCACTGGAATAAGTCATGACCAACATATAGCTTAACAAATTCTTGAATTTATTCATCAAAAAGAAATAAATTCATCAATTATTTATTGAAATCACATTCCAGAAATTCTGTTACATAGGTCTTGAGGACACACTATTCCTCCCCAGGGTTACTCCTTCTCAGGTCTAGTTTCTCCTCATGTCTCCATTTTTTGATAGCTTGTCAGGGAAAAAAAAAACCCACAAATTGTGTAGTAGAAAAAGGAGATTAAAATGAAAAACACACATGGAAATCTTGCTGTGTATTGGTTCAGACAAAATGACTTACTGATGGAGTTGGTCTTTATGGATCCATTTTGCTTTGGGAGCATTCAGGACATTTTTGTTTGTTTGTTTGTTTAAAAAACGCCTAAACTTTGAAAATGTCGGGTTTTATGCATTTAAGAGGCTTAGAGTTGACTGTCCTAAATTATTATTGCCTGGAAAATGATGGTGGCTTGTAGTTACTAGGCGGGGCAGTGCCTAAGGGAAGTGACACAGCTGATGTAATTAAGCCAGTCATCTCAGCAAACCTACTTCCTTTGAGTAACACAGATTAACTCTAGTGCTGCGTAGGGAATTAAAGCGATAAGGAAATGGTCTCGTGGCTTCAGACCCAACCTAAAGCTCTTGCAATCTGTGCCTTTGGCCTGCCTTCAGCCAGACCTGGCTATCTCATGTCTTCTGTTTGAATTTTCCATACAGTGTTTTAAACTCTTAAATGAAATTTAAAAAAATAAAATCACCCATAATCCTAACTCCCTAAAAGAATTCTGTTAGTTTTTTTAGTGTACTATTTTAGCATTTGTCCACAACCATATAGATAATTGTACACATAGCCTTCAAATATTATCTCAAATATGTTTCATATTATTACATTGTATTCCAAGTCACCATTTTAATAGCTAAACATGTCATTGAGCTACGGCGTCCTAATTTTCTTAACCATTCCCTTATTATTAAATATGGTTCTTTCTTATTTATTTTATAGCTACAGGTAATCTTGCAATTTAATTCTCCCATGGACTTAGCTTTTTCTCCTTTCTACTATTTCCTTAGGATAAATTTCTAGGTGTTAGAATACTGGCCTAAATTACATGAATATTTTCATAGCTGCTTCACTTTCCATTAGGGCTGTACCAATTTATACCACTTGCTTTATTATATGTATGCATTCTATTTGCAAGTGTTACCCAATCTTCTGTTGCATTATTATTTTAACCCTTTTTTTGCTTATAGAAATTTTACATTTGTATGTAATTGAATCTTTTTTTCTCTTCTATCTCATATTGCTTCAATTCTTAGAATGTAATCATCACTTTAAAGTTCTAACACTTCTGTTTTTTATTAGCTCATCTATGATTTCCTGAATAATTTAGTTCTCTGATATACTTGGAGATTATTTGAATATGGTTATATATTTATTTTTTCTAAAACAGCCTAATTTTTAACCCAATATCATTTAAGTTTTTGCTGTTTTCCACTCATTGTCCATCAATGTCTCAATAGTCCCACACTCAGCTAGGTCAATCTCTGGACTTGTATGCTTTTCCATTCATATATTTCTATTTTTCATCCATGTATATATACATTTTTTGTTTTGCTTTAAACATGATATTTTACAGTATGTTTTGATACCCAGTAGAGATACTTACCTTTTGTTATAATTTTTCTCAAGACAGTCTTCTCTTGTACCCTGACAATCTTCACTCCCATGCGACTCAGGCGATTTCTTCTCTTGGTCACACCCTGAGCCAGGCCAGCACTGTGATTATTCCACCTCTTAATTAGTAAACTCAAATCCCACGAAGCCTACCATTCCTTCCCTTTTATTCCAAGAAACACTGCTCTGCTCTTTGTATCATTGGGAGTATTATCCCAATTTCTGAACTCTTAACCTAACTGAGCAAAATGATTGATCATTTTATAATGGTACCGTTGACATTTCACTTTTCTCGCTTTCTTGTCTTTCCACCAAAGCCATGTCTCCAATTCCCAACTCTAGAGCACCCCATCTGCCCATATGCCCCGGTTCTCCCCCTCAGCTGCTCGGTGCAGCTAGATTGAAATCAAGTGATCGCTAGTTGACATTATGATAAATTGCTATTACTGAGCATTCAGGATTGGTGTAAGAAGATTGCACTTGGCAGACGTAGGTAAAGCCTTGACAAAAGAAAACATGGTTTGTTCTTAAATCTACAACGTTTTTGATTTATGTTTAAACATTTTAGAACTGATTCTTGGCGACATGTCAGTCATCAAGTAGGAGACAGCATAGGTACACTAGGAACAAGACATAGGAGAACACATTCCCTTGTTTGAAAGTAGTATTAGTTAAAATAGGAAACTCTAGAAGGAAAAATAGAGAGGGGAAAGTGAGAGCAGGGGACAGAGACAGAGAGAGAGAGAGACGAGGATTCCTACCTCCAAAAACCAATCTGCTAGGGTTTCTGTACATTATCTTTTTCAAGCCTGACAAAATTCCTTCACAGAAGTAATGACCCCAACTTGCAGAAGAGGGAGCTAAAGCTCAGAAAAGTTAGGCGAACTTCTACGGAAAACTTCACTGGTGGTGGAAGCAAAATCCCAACTCTGGTCGGGTGGCATGAAACCCTGCCCTTTATCTGCTCTAACATGCCGTTGTGATATTCTTGCAAGCAAGTAGAAAAAATCCCGACTGAAATATTACTCTAGTTATGCAAATTCACATCTTGTGGAATGATTGTATGTTGTTACACTGCCTCTTGTCTGATCTCCAATTCCATAAATCTAAGCCCCTACCCGCCATTTCTACAGCCTGGGACATCACACGGGCTCCTCAGACTCAATGAACTTGCCCAGACTGTCCCTCCTGGTCTGAGCTTCCTATCTCAATAAGAGTCCCACCCATGTGCCAGACTGTTCAAGTCAGAGCCCAGGACTCTTCCCTGACGTCAAGTCTGCCTCAGAGCACCCACTGCTTTCCTCTTCTGTGCTAGTATCCTACTCCACACGCCAGATGGCCCTTCTGGATTGTTCTTGCCTCACCACATCTCCTCTCACCTTCCTCCTGGCAATGCTCTCTTCAAAAGGCTCATTCCATCCCTATTGTTCAGAAGAACGGAATGGCCTTCTATTTTGGGGGGAAGGCGGACATGAAGTTCAAAATCCTTCCCTCAGCCTGCTCAGCCCAGCGTCACGTGTCACCACAGTCTCCTGGCTTGCCATGTGCCCATCACAGGCTAGCCTTGTTACCCACCTCGCATCTGCCGTGTTCCTGCCAACCTCAGATCCAGGGCAGTCTGCTTTTCCCCATAGTACTTACCTGTATTTCCTCCAAAATAAGACTGGGCCTTATATTAATTTTCGCTCCAAAAGACGCATTAGTACTTAAGTTCAGGGGATGTCCTCCTGAAAAATCATGCTAGGGCTTATTTTCTGGTTAGGTCTTATTTTGGGGGAAACATGGTAGCTTTTTCTCACCTACTCGATAACTCATCTGTGAGGTTAATGCTTATTGTCTGTCTCCCTGCAGTAGAATGTAAGCTCCACAAACAGATACTGTCTTTTCTTCCCTGAGACCCAGAGTGATGCCTGGTACGTGCCAGTTACTTAACAAATAGTTTAAATAGAACAAATTGTTTAAATAGAATAAATTGTTTCATTCCCTTTCATGTATGGCCTATGGATGAATAAAGAACACACCCACTGATTTCCAGATAACCTGTACCCTTTTACCTATGAGAAAATAGGACTTACGATGCTTGATGGAATCAGGGTCGGAGGCTATCAGACTAGTATATGAGCAGTGCTGTTTAATAGGAACTAAATAAAAAAATCTGCCTTTGGGTCCAAAAGGTACGAGAAAAGAAGGACAATGGGATGAAATGACATAGAACAAGACATGATGAAAAGTACTTTAGGTTTTGTTTGAGGGCTGGGTTTTTTGTTTTTTTGCTATTTTCTTGTTAACCTCTAGCACTGGTGTGGTGCATTTGTTACAATCAATGGACCAATATTGATACATCATTGTTAGCTAACATCTATAGTCTACACTCTTTGTGTTGTATATAGTTGTATAGTTTTGACAAATGCGTAATGTCATGTATCCACCATCATCATGTCATGCAGAATAGTTTCACTGCCTTAAGAACACCTGTGTTTCATCTATTCAGCCCTCTCCTCCCCCCAGCTCCCAACCACTGGTCACCACTGACCTTTTCACTATTTCTATACTTTTGCCTTTTTCAGAATGGCATGTAGTTGGAATCACACAATATGGAATCTTTTCAGATTGGTTCCTTTTACTCAGTGTCTTTTCGTGACTTGATAGCTCTTTTTTTATTATTGCTGAATAATACTCCATTGTATGACTAGCACAGTGTGTTTGCTCATTTCCCTACTGAAGGACCCTGGACTTGCTTCCATTTGGGTGCAGTTATGAATTAGGTTTTTAGTTCATGGAAAACACATGAACGCCAATCCCATGAGTCTGGTAATTTAGCTCTGTAGCTGCCAGCCTGTCGCACACCAAGTAGAGGAGATATTTGCACACGATGGTTCCTCTCGGCAGAGTTCAGACCGGCTCTTTGAAGCGTTGCATGATTACTTATTGAGGAATGTTGTGTTGAATTCTGAGACCAAGATTTCTTGATAAACTAGCAAATGCAGGAAAAAAGCAGCCAAGAAAATTGAAGGACTATAAATCCTTTGAGGAAATACTGAAGGTACTAATGGTACTTTCACTGAAAAAGAGAGAATTCAGAAACCCTGGGTAACACCTTCTATATCAAAGGGAAGCGGGGTGGTGTTCTGCAGGACCAAGAGCCGTAAAACTAGGAGCATTGAAATGGATTCCAGGTGTTGGGAGGATGCTGTGTCTCCCCACTCATTTCATAGACATTTCCCTATCTCTCTATCATCAAGGAGTCAGAGAGAGTAACCATCCGGCAATCTAGTCTCAAAATATCCTGTTCCTGATAAATCCTTAAGACACCCCACGTGAACTTTCTTCTAACACTTGTCAATCAAGAAACCTAAGTAGAAATGCTCTAAAACAATCTTCAAATAGAATCCAATGACTCATATATTCTATATGTCAGATGTCACCTGATACCCTTGAACATGGTTATGGTTGATTCTATTTTTAAGTTGAATTTTAAAACCCTCCCACAAGAACACCCGCTCTAGCATGCTGCGTGGCCTTGCCTGTGAGAAGGCAGACACTGCTTCTCTCTGGGCTCATGGGCTTTGCTGTCCAGTGCATGGTCTACGTCCTCCCGAGTTCAGTGCAAAATTATTCCTGCAATTTTTGTCTAAAGCAACAGGCCTGGGTGGCCCCCAGTGCTTTTCCTGAGTGACAGGAGGACCAAGTACTTGTCTTTCCCTTTAGGCCGAGGCACCCATCACGGGCATGCGTCTCGCCCAGCAGTTCCCTCACGGCCAAGTGAGTCACTTCTTCAGGGGGCTGCTGGTGCCAAGCTGACTCCCAGCCAGGGTCCAGTGGTTGCAACTCCTGAGAAAGATTCCTGGTTCTGTTCTGAAACTAAGTTGCTCAGGCCCTTAATTTCATGCCTGAATCTCTCTTGGTATTCTGGAATTTTCCCTAACTGATAATCTTTAACTCATCTTAGTTTATTGCCCTCTCCACTCCCCCACCCCCGTGTCTCTCTCTTATTTTTATACAGACATTCGAGCACTAAAAACACTGCAGACCTATGGATGCATGTTCTCATTTGAAGCTACTTGAACCCCAGTCTCCGTTGTCCGGTGCCCAGTAGAATCCCACTGTGGCCGAAGGCTGGCTCCGGATATGGTTTTCCATATTTAAGAGCAGTGCCCCCCGGGACATGCCTAAACTTTATGAACTCAGCCTGGGCTCCTCATATGAGCTTCATAAAGGCAATTTTGACTCAAACCTATATTTCTTTTGGCTTCAAGGGAGAGCTATATAAACTTTAATTTGGCTATGCTGGTCAGGAAAGTAAATGTCATTGCAAGCCTCCATTTCAGATCAGACTTTATATACTTGACACCCTCTCTGTCACAGTAAAGTACATAGAAATAGTGACCCATGCTTATAATGCAATCAGTTTAATTAGTTTCTACATACTAATAAAATATCAAACATTGGCAGGGTCACCATCTTCTGACTTATGTCCCGTTAACATGAATGGTTTACATTGTTACCCTCTGGTTTCGTGTTAAAACATCATTGCATCACTTCATACTCCAAAATCCTTTATTTGCTCAGTCGGTTGTGCCAAAATAATCAAGAGAGAGAAAAGCAGACCGTAAACACAAAGCTGACCTTTGTGTTAATGTGGAATTAGTGGCCATTTTAATCCTGCCCCACTTCTGTATTTTCTTGAAATTTCCCTGACTGGTAGGTTAGGGAGCCTGAGGGAAAGTTACTGGGTGAGGAACTCGGAGTGACAGAGGGAAATGCAGAATTCATCCTGAATGTGATAAGTCAAACCAGAAACCATGGTTCTTTGTGTGCGGAAGAGGTGAGGGGAGAGGAGAGCCATTGCATCCACTGAACTTGAAAGGTATTATTTGGCCACAGTTTCAGGAACTATGCTGAATGCTGGGACACAGACAGGAGGAAGAGGCTGGGCCTGTCTGGGGACCTTGCAAAGCCACTCAGGAGCCCAGCACATGAACCCCACTCCAAAGGTGGGCAAATCCCATGACCGCTGAATGAGTGAAGGATGTACAGCCCAAGCACAGAGAAGAGGGAGCCCTTCATTGGTCTGGTGATGCTGGAGTATAATTCCGGGGAAAAGCCACACTGGGCGGGGGTCCGGGGGTGGCCTATGAGGTCCTTCCAACCTCAGCAAAGACATAGAAGTTTAAGAGTGTGGACTAAGAAGGAGCCACATACTAAACCTGACAAGCTCAGGGGAGGCCAGCATGGCAGGCCCTATAAACTCAGAGACTAATTAACCACACAGGATGGTCTGAACATACAAGTTCCTAACTAAAAGCGGGTCATGGCCCGGAGTCCCATCTCCTGGGCCTACATGTAGCTTCCTTGACAAAGGTCAAACCTTTACCTTAAGTGAGCCTGTCTATTGTCCTTTTGCATCTAAGATAACATACCCTTGGAATGTCAGAGTAATCTCCTTTTCCAGACCCTTCAGGGCACAGCCCCAGAGCACAACACCACAGAACCCCTCATTGTTATCTTGTCCCCAGAATGCCATCTCTATGTGCTGTAAATGTTAATTATTAACCATCCTGTACCGACCAATGTAAAAGTAGTGTGTGTCTAGCATTTCACTTTTTATCCAATCCCAGAGATCCCCCCGTCCTTTAATCTACCACCCATGGATTCCATGTAACCCGCCTTATGTCTCCTCCTTTGATTCTAGTTGTATGAAATAAGCTGCAAATTGCCATTCTCTGGAGCATTTTCTTAATCCATTGAGTTTTTGCTTCCCGGCAACTGTTAGTTTGGCTCAAATAAACTCTTTAAACTTCTCTACAGGCTTGGATGGTTCTTCCACAAGAGGTTATGATATTTTTGGAGCCATCAAATAGTTAGAATACAGTATTTGTGACACGATCCCCTCAAGCAGTGGCTTTCAAATCACCTTTGAGGCCTATCCTCTCCCTCTGAAAATGAGCATATACGAAGATACTACATGTTGTCAACAATTTCTGGGTTTCAAGGTCTTTGAACAAAACCTGTCCTAAGCATCTGCGTTTACTCAAAGGACACCAACTGGGCAATTGTGTTGCTGCAAGGCCCCTGCTTTCAAGGAACCAGGAAGGTGTTTACTATGTCAGGGCTTGTTCACAATTCAGGAAGACATTTGTCACCACTGAAAGCTGCACCAATAAAAAGCCAACTTGAAAAAGAATTAAGGTTATTTTATTACCAGAAGAACCGGAAGCGATGATCTCCTTTAGCCTCTTTCTTCTCAGGCGGACTTTCTTTTTCAAACCACAGCCAGCTGTGCATGTTCTTTTTGCAGCTATCCTAAACTAGCAAGGCCAGGCTCCGATATTTTTCTCGGGCTACTTTTATTGAATGAAGTATTTGCTGTTGTATTCAAAGCCATTTGTTCTTCCTCAGTTCTCTGTAAGCACTGAAAAATACTGATTAGGGCTTCCTTGAAAATTTTATTTGTCCACTTATCAGTGGTCTCTGATGTGTGTTTTGTGGATGGAAACTAGATACCAATAGTAATGATTTTGCCAACACTCACATGGGTAGGTCATGCGCCCACTGGCAGTGGTAAGCCCGTGTGTGACTGACGGGCCTCGGGACCGTTGCCTCTTTTTTCAGTCAAGCCACCTCCCCCTCGCACTGGTATTTCCGAGATTTTGACTGTAAAAGGCATTTCCTTGTACGTGCCCTTACAAATGCTGTAGTATATTTTCTAGTACCTTTCTTAAAATCTTCCACAGTCATAGAAATAGTGATTTGTGTCTTAGCAGGAGCAAACCTAATGCTTGCATGTTTCTTTTTAAAATAAATACGTCTGATTCAGTAACCAATCTGCAGATGTTTAGCGAGGTTCTGCTATATACAAGGCATCATGTTCTTGAAATAATAAAATATTGAGAAGTGTTAAGTGCCCCTGTGAAAATGCATTTAGACCATCTGGGTATGACATGGTTAAAGAATTATTTCCAGAGTTCCGTCTGTGTGGCTTTTTACTAGACAGCGGAGGTTATTCAACGGTGTAACCTGACTCACCAAGGCACTGAGAGAGCAGAGGGTCTGTGTTTAGTTTTGTCTCCAAACAGAAAACTACTTTGCAAACGAGTATTGGATGAAGTAGCTTGTGGTGCCGTCGCTTTGGGTCACTAAACCATTAGTGAGAAATAATATATCACCAGAGAGCTGGCAAAATGCTTTTTCAGTGCGATTATCAAAAGCCTTTCACGATAGCTCTTGAGTAGTTGGAAGAAATACCTTGATAGGCCATTGGGGTGTGAGCTCCATGGGGGCAGCTCAGGTAACAACAGGTCACTAATCTGCCCCTGGGGAGGTGGGGGTGGTCCCCCTCTTCTCCATTCTTTCCCAAGCAGCACTTAGCCCTCTCCTCTAGAAGAGCACTGGAAGACAATGCCCGTTGCAGGGGACACCAGATTACCCCTGTGCCCAATATCAGAGCCGTGCTGAACAGTTTTGTTCATTGTCAATGTGTCTGGACGAGGTGTTCCCCAGTGCCCGGAGATGGCAGCGCCAAGGACGCTGTGTCTCATGCGGAGTCTGTCTTGGTGAGGCTACATGGCGCCTGAGTGGAACACCTTACATTTACACGTCTGGAAAATGTCCTGCATTGATTGATGGAGGTAAAGTTCAGTTTTCCCACAGAAGCAGTGCTGTAATGTTAGGATATGTATTTGGCCGATGGCATTGTACAAAACGGTTTTAGTAGACATGTAGGTAATTACATTTATTCACTCCTTTTATTTGCTCTAGGCTGCATCTCAAATAAATACTCTTTGTAAACGAGGTTGTGTTATTAAGGAAACAAGCCAGAACACTGTTCCAGAGACTTTTTGTTTTCCAGAATTATGCAAGCCAGAGTGGCATTCCAAAACCTCTGTTTTTCTCTTTTCCATCACCAATTATTTAAAAGAAAGAAGGTGCAATTCTACTCCCCATCCTCCAGCAAAGGCAGGTGCCTGCCTCTTACCATTCCTACCTGTGTCCTGAGCACCAAGGCCGCGGAGTTCACAGTGGTGTTTGGAATAGGCAGATTCTCCCCTTTCTACTAACTTGCTTGCCTCAGTCACTGCATGGAACTCCCCCTCACCCCAAACATCTGTGCTGGAGCCATCAGGAAAGAGATCAGCTGCCTGCTCCAGAATCCTGAGACTGTGCTCACAGTGCACATATAGGGCATTGTCACTACGGTCTTCACCCCCAAAAAGATGGTGGTATCTTCCAAGGCAGAGACCATTGTCTGTGTATCTTTCTATTCCCCAGGCTCAGTGCAGTGCTTGGCACAAAGCTGGTGTTCAGTTAATGTATTCGAATGAATGAATGAATGAATGAATGAATGAATGAATGAATGAGTGAGCTATTGGCCAGGAAAGGATCTTGATAGTTGACCTCACATAGGTCTGTGTCCTTACCAAGGGTAAGGCTGGTGCAAGCACTTTAGGGAACAACCAATCACAAGATTGCTAACAGAAGGAACGGCCAGCCCAAGGTGGCCACACGTCTGCACCTGATCCAGGGTGACACTAACCCCTGAAATCTTGCTCAAGACCCAAGAAGGTTCTAAGGCAGAAGCGGCCGAAGGTTACCCAAGTGGCAGGGCAGGAAGTATTAGGAGTGTAGCAGAATTAAGGGCAGTGGTCCAGTATTTGGAATTTTTGCCCAGGGTCCTGCTGCCAGCTGGATGAAGGCCAATGTGCAATGTGCCGTGTCCTATGTAAAGTCAGTGATTCAAGGAAGAGAGCTGGAGAATACTTCATATGCCAGGCAGGCCCCTGAGGCTATTCGATCCTAACAAGTCCCCCGCCATTTTGTGTTCTGATAAATCAGCTATATGCTCTCATAGGTCCAAAATCACGTTCTAAAAACCGATGGACTGTGGAACTATACCAAGAGAAAAATGACGAACTCCTATATTAAGTCACTCATGTCTTATGATGTGACCAACGGGGCCCTGGGGACAGGATTGCAAACTATAGAAAATTGTTTTTACAGCCCCCCGTTATCCCAGCTCTCTGTACCCTCTTCCACTCCCCCATCACTTCCCTGCCCCTCAGGAGCCTGGATCCTGCCCTTTGGCATCTCTGCCTCCCAGCCAAGTGTCCTCATGACCTGCCACAGAGAAGGGTCACTTCTCTACCTTGTAGCTCATCCCTCTGAGTTCATGGATCTCCATCAGTTATGTTAGGAAGAAAGAAAGCTCGTATTTTTAATTGATCTATTCACATTGAGGTGGTAATAACTGGCAGGTTTTAACTTAACTTGCAATATATTTGCATTTTAAAAATATCTACTGTTTGGTGAATTCCTGAATTAGTGAGAGGTAGGGAGGTTTCCCAGGCCCCTACCTTTTTCTCACATGGAAAGGCAGAAGTCAGGGCTGTAGGGGGGCAGCCGGGAATCTGAAATCTCCAAAATCTAGAATGTTTCCTCTGTCACTCTGAACTCTAACTTGGTTTACTCCCTTCCCTAGTGACTGCTGTTCTGAACTTTACTCAGACATCAATTTAAGAACTGAAAAGGAAGAGGAGTTGCTGACCTCAAGAACTTTTCTTGAATTTCTTTCGTAGGAGGAGTTAAGCCAAGTAGATTGTTATATGTTGTGTAACCATCGCTGATAAAACATGAACTGGCTTGAATTAAATTACGGTAATATAGGATAAATAGCTAGAAGACGTTTCACATTCTTGGTTAGGTTCTGTCTGGTTGAACACGTTCATTACCTCTTCAGAGCATTTTTGGGGGGCAATGTGGAATGGAATTGTTTATGTTTCAGGCAACTTAGTATTCGGGAGATAACTCCAGATAAAAGAAAAACAATCATAGATAAAAGTAATGAAATAAGTATTAGCTAGTTTTTAGCTATGAATCAACTATGGAAAAATTGCATAACTTGAAGAGGTGGAAGTCAAATAACAATGAAGGAAGAAAATATTTCCAATAAACTCAGCCCGTGAAGAACTAACTGTAACAATATGGAGGCAAGAGCCTTTTGGTTCTAATTCTTGTCATGTCCTATCATACCTTTACCTCATTCTACCTAATACATAAACACCATTGACCAAAAAGATTTAAGTAGTTGAAGATACACGGTGGGTCTTAACATTCAAACTTTCTGTTTTTGCACATTTTTTAAAACAATTTTGTTTCCATGCATTGTTTTCCATTATTCTAATTGATTTTTTTCTTAGAACCCCTTGACAAATTTCAAGGAACCAGCTTTTGCCTTGGATTTTGCCATTTTCTATAATTTCCTATGAAATAATTACTAATTTAATATCCAATCTACTCACTTTGTATGACATGACCCTTTTCTGATAGTAGTTGTGGCGGAATTCTCTACCAAGGCACTGGGCCTGCTGAACCATTTCACTTACTTTTTATCCACTTTTCCAGTCTTTTCTGAACCATTTACCAGTAGGACCTTCTGCCCCTTGAACCTTGTTTACTGATCAACACCCTCATTTTTCCTCAGGTCAAGTCACTTAATGTCTCTCTGCCCCGATGCCAGTGGAGTTTATCCCTGGGGCACATAAAGAGCACCCGTGCTGCCATTTCTCCGTCTGTCTTGCCGCATCATAATTCAAATACAACTCTCCAGGTCCACTACCCAGAATCCTTCACTCCCTACCAGTTGTGGCTCCAGTTCTTCTACTCAAACAAAAGCCCCAAGCCCTGGCACCACCAATCCCAGTCAGCCTAACGTGGTTTCTCTTGAATGTCCCTCCAGACATCGTGCTGCCTGGCCTCAGGTCCTCAGACATACCGTCTGGATCTTCTCTGTAATTGACATGATGCCTCCTCATGTCCGAAGCTGGACCACAACTTCCCAAGGCTCTTCAAAGTACTGCGAATCACAGATTTCAGAGCCCTTGTCTAACTTTAGCAGCCTTTCTCCTTTCCTGCAATATCATTTGTACTGTAATATGTACTATACTATCCGTGGAGTGGAGGGTGAGTATTGTATTCTGGAGGTTATGGGCTCTCATGATGTAACCCAATCAATTAGGAAAGGAATGGTCTGAGGACCAGCTCTCCCAGTCTCACTTGACCTGTGTCTGGACTTGCTCAGCACAGGTTGTAAGTCCCTCCTCATTCAGAGCCTGGTCATAGACCTCTACAAAAGGGGTGCTGGTCCAGAGGGCCTCTCCTGGCTCCCCCCATCCACTGATTCCAGTCTTGTCTTCCTTACCTGACATTCCTTTTTCAGTCTACCTGCCTTTGGACGTGGTGCCATGCATTGCGTCTGCAGGTCCCCCGCCGTCCTTCATCTGGGATGTGGTCTGTGATTGACCTTTGCTCCAGAACCCTCCGTACTGGCCAGCGCTTCCCCGTCATGACTCCTGGCACAGGGGCGGAAGCTGGAGCCCTGCCATGTTTCTTGCTTTCCCGGAGAGCTGGGAGCCGGTAGCCACCAGGAGCTCCTGCCCGTACCGCAGCACCTGTAGAGAAAGGCTTCCGTGGGAATCGCATCCCTGCTCACACCAGAGCAGTCCTAAATTAATTCTGCTTGAAGTGCGGAGCCCAGTTAACGTCCACCAAGCTTCCCAGATCTGGTCTCCACTCTCAGTGTAAGCCTGTAGATGTCGCTTCCACCCCGCAGCACTCTTGGTGCCCTAGCACTCTTGTCTTTACTCAACACCTGCCCAGTAGAGTCTAGCCACGCTCCCATCTGCCTTCTCGTTTCCAAATCTGAATGGCTGAGTACTGATGTGGGCAAAATAATGGCAGAGCAGCGCAGAAGAGTGCTGCTTAAAATGCACATTCTCAAAATTCGGCTGGCCTCACATTTAATTCTTCTCATTGTCTTTGGTCAGAATTTTTTAAAAATTTTCTCAAGCCTCCTACTCAACAGCCCTCATCAATTTTAGCAGGTTACTTTGCATCCTGCTTCTCACAGGAAATAGAGAACATCAAGTACAACGACCTCCAAACGCCTCTCCCTACTTTCCAGTGGATGGGCCTCTGCACATATTTTCCTTCTGCGATCAGACGGTGAGGCTCCTACAAGCAAAGCCTGTGCCCTTACCTATTTCCCTTCCTACCTTCTCTAGGATCTTATTCCACAGTGCACGTCTCTTAGTCCTGGGGCTCAGCCTCTCCTCTGCACCTCCCCCACCCTTGCTCCTCTGGCTTCCCTGTGGGTTCCTAATTTTCTGTCTCAGACCCTGAGTTCTTGGCTCTCCAAGCAGCCCCTCTCCACCCTTAATTGATGCCACGAACACTTCCTGGATTCAATACCACCTATTTCTGATGACTCTCAAATGTCTAAGTCTAGTCCTACCCCTCCCCACGCCTCAGAGAGATCTCCCTAATTCTCTCCTGGATGTCATCACCGCATGTCTCGTGGTGTCTCACATGAAATCAACACCCACCTCTTTGGGCCCTGCCCCTTCTGTACTTTATGCAGCCAGGTGGTGAGGGCTGCTGCTACCAGTTCTCAGGCTCAACTCCTAGGAGGTTTGTCTTTTCCATCTCCTTTCCTACCCACATCAAGTCACTGTAAGTCCTGCCAATTGTACTTTATACACATTTCTCCAGTCGGCCCCTCCTTTCTATGGTTACTCTCACTACGCTGGTCCAGACCCTCAGTATATGTTACCTAGACTAGTTCAGCAGCCTCCAAAATAATCTCTGGGTCTCAAGTCTCATCCCTGTGAAGTCTGCCCTTCACATTGGTGTCTGAGCCCTGACCTTGGAAGGAAAATGCGACTGGCTTAGAGCACTGTATGCTTTGCCGTTGCCTGGAGAAGAAAGTCTAAGCGTCACCAGAGCCCCCAGGGTTGGCGCAGTTGCCCTCCTCGCCTGCTTTGCCACCCCTGACGTGCATTTCATGATCTGGCGACACAGCAGGGCTTGTCATCCCCCATTTGGCACGCCAGTCCTAACCTCTTCCGTTTTTGTGGTTGTTGTTATCTTGCCCCTCTGACTATTTTCCCCCTCACTTCTCTGGCCGATTCTTACTTGAAGACTCAACAAAAATATATCCCCAGGACATTCTCCCCCCGTTGTACAGGCTGCGTGGGGTTCCTCTCCATATTCCCAGGTTGCTTTTTGTATGTGAACTTTTGGAAGTCCCTCCTATCACCTTCCCTCTGAATCATACAGAGTTGCCGGAATGAGATCATTCATTTTCTCCATCTCTAAGTCCCTGACCAGTAGACTACTCGGTAGTTGAGGAAGACAGCCTTCCTATCTGTGCACATGACATGTATCCGGTACGCGCGCACTGCCCTTTATCATGCTGTGCATACCTGTCTCACTGAGCTCACTGAGCTGTGTTACACTAACACAGATTATATTGTAATCATATTTTGAGCATCTGCCTCAGCAGCCTCTAAGGCCCTTGAGAGGAGTAAATATGCTTCTTTCACTTATGTAACGCCAGCATCTGGCAGCGTGACTGTCACAAAACTGGTGCTCCACAATAACGTGTGGAGTTAAGGCAATATTAACACTTTCTTCTCCATCTCAGGCGATACCCTTCTGCCTTTATAATAGACAGGGATTGCAAATTTTGATCTTTTAGCCCCGTTGTTGGGCAGTGAGGATATAGAAAAGGTAGGTTTCCTCACAGAACAGAAATGATGAATCTCTCCAGCCAACCCCACACTCCCCTAACTTCCTGTATATAAACCTAACACCACGTGAGCGTTAGGACGGCGTGACTCGAGAGTCCTCATTGAAACTGGGACTCAGCTCCACTTGCATTTACTCTGTTATGCTGAGTGCTGAATATAAATCCATAGCCAAGCCCTTTTGAATTTGGTAATTATTTCTTAACAAACAGAATTTGTGGTGGACTTCCTGGAAATACTTTGGAGCAGGAAATAGCATATTATTTGTCCTTTCTAACTCTCCCTTTAAAATAACCAAGAACATGTAAAAAGCAGGGCAATAAAACCCAACAGCAGCTCTGACGTGAAAAGTAAGCTCTATTGTAGACCAGAATACGGGAGCAGTTGGATGTCAACCGCCTCGAGATCAGAGTAAGCCCCTTTATCAGCCGGCAGAGCAGCGACCTGTGCAGCCGGCACGGAACTTGGACAACACACTCCAAGTAAACTCCTTTTGGAGTTTACATCTGAGGAGTTTACATCTCTTGCATTCATGTTTGTTCTTTTTTGCTCCAGTCTCTTATTGTATCTTTCCTTTATACCTAAACAAAACTCTCTTTTTTTGGTACCATAAATGAAGACCATTCTCTGAGATATTACCCAGTATGTAGAGCTTTCCTCCAGGAATAAAATGACTTGAATGATGAACCTAATTCTTCTTGCAATTGCCCTCGGATTGTAACTCAATTCCCCACACCCTTCACTCAAAGATGTGAGCCTTTCTTGCTCAGATAATTATTCCGTATCTTGTTGATCTGCATCTTCAAGCCTAGGGTTGGGTTCTTCCTGATGTTACAAAGTCTGTAAATCCATTTTATTCGCTCCCTTTTCTTAGTGGCTGCCACTTCCTCTGGCTATTGGCTCTCTGAAGCCTAAGTCTACCTGAGCAGGATAACGCACGAGACAAGTGGGGGAACTCCTACCTGGCTGTCTGGTCCCCATTTTCTCCGTGTCTTAAACCCACCCTTGCACTTAGCGTGCCTTAGCGCACGGCAGGTGAGTCAGAAGGCACGTGTTTCCTTCATGTCGCACTGACTCACATCTCTGCTGAGAACTTCCCGACTGGGCCCCGCTTCCCCTCATTACCCGACCTGGCTTTTGGGAATGGTATATCCGGCGGGTGCCCTCCTGCTCCCTGCTGAGTCCGAACTGGCAGGAAAGGGACTTCCTGCACGGTGGCTGCCAGACTTTCTCTTCTAATACAAGTCGGAGGTTTTCTGCCCTGCTGCTTTTCTGTTCCTTCTCCGTTCGTGTACCTTTGAAAGCACAGGGAGGATTTGTGGAAAGTTTTTCTGAATAATAAAAAACCAGACGTTGGCTAGTTAATCCTTATGCTGAAATTATTACCATTATTCTGAAATAATAACCTGTAAAAATATGTAGAATGCGGATCTTTCATAATCCAATTTCATAATCCAGTTCAACTGTGAGGTTTAACTCCTCGGCTCCGTAGATGGGGACCCGTTCCCAAGCACCTTTCCGGAATCCTCACGGTGTGGTCTCTCGTGCATCAGGTGAATTGAGGATGCTGGGCTTCACGTGGTCCCTTTCGCTCCCCTCCCCGCCGGCCCCCTGTGAAGTGTGATCGTCCTGTAATAGTTCTCTAATTTCTGCATGCCTTCCCTGCAGTTTGAGGCAGTGGCGTAAACGGGCTTTTTTTTTAATGTGGTTGAGAATCATTAAGTGAAAATACACTATTTTAAATATGGTAATGGTTATATCTGTCTTATCACAAAGCATTGTGGAAAGAAACACTAGTAGAATTAATTAAAATGGATACATAAATCTAGTCTTATACAGTAAGTGAAAAAAATACCAAAC
This sequence comes from Rhinolophus sinicus, assembly GCF_057876585.1. NCBI lineage: Eukaryota > Metazoa > Chordata > Mammalia > Chiroptera > Rhinolophidae > Rhinolophus > Rhinolophus sinicus. Next base: position 4,523,783 of record NC_142504.1, read on the forward strand.
GGTGTACTTGTAGTTCTTGCCACAAGACAAAAGGCAAGCTATCTTTTCCACGGCCAAATTGCTCCCAATTGTTAACTTAAATTTATTGCTGTTCATGTCTTTCCAAGGGAGAAAGATCACAGAGTCACCGCTAAGGTTCATGTCGAAACATAGGCTTTGTGAATGAAAAGAAAAAAAAGAAAAGAAAGGGACGGGAAGTGAAGGGAAGGAAAGAAAGAAAGAAAAGAAAAGGCTCTGATTTGTAGCGTTTGCTGCTTTCTGTGGTGTGGAGACTCCCACCATGGCTGATTTCAAGCTATGAAAACTGTAACAGGCAGCTCACACAATTCCTGCCTATTTAACAATTGTGAACTGGCTGCCGCCTGCCCCTGGGTGTGGTGTTTGCCCCGGAAAGCCCATTCTCTCTCTGTCACTTACCCAGATGAACGTCCCCTAGGTACATGGTCACTCCAGAGACGTGCCTGTCTCAGCACTGAGCATTCCTAATAAACGCCTTCTGGGGCTTGGATATCACAGTATCTCACAACCTAAACAGGCTTTCTCGTGTACGCAACAGACTTTACGTTTCCTATCTTACGTTTGTAGATTCTTTCCTTTGACAAAGAGACAAGGGTACACATCCCACAAACATCCACAGTAAAGAGCCATTTGCTCATCTCAATTTGGCCTTTTTTCTTGACACTGCCCAGGCTATTCTGCTTTCCTGACAGCGTTTGTTGTTGGCACTGGGTGATGATATGTGTGCAGCACACCCCGGCCTTCTGTGAGGGTTGCTGCAGGTCGGCAATGCCTGCTCCCGTCTCCCAAGCTGTGGTTCCAAGGGCTGCAAGGATCCCAGCAGCCCAGAGACTATAACCTGGGGGCTTGGTTGGTTTGTTTCAACTCAACTTAGTGAGAAAACGGGCAATTTTTGTAAATACCTGTAGAAAGTCCTTAGTCTTTGCATATGCCCTTCCTCTAATATCCATTTAGAGTAGCCTCTGTCGATAATATTACCAGAAGGCTTTGTGTGCCTACAGCCGGCGATGTATTCCTCTCGGATGGGGTGGCCCTGTGTCTGCAGTAAGCGATGTCTGTGCCTGGAATCCAACGGCATTTTTTCTCCATGTATGTTCTCCATCATACTGACGGGGTGTGAGGGGTGGGGTGGGCGGACGTTTTAATCTGCTTTGAGTAAATCTGATTTGGAAATAGAGTTCTCAAAACAAGACTGTCATAATATTTTCTGGATAGTGACATTAAATTCTCCCTCACTGACATTAAATTCTCCCCCACTGTAGTAGTTTGGAGGTATTACTGTTTTATTTACTGTTTCATAGTTTCATTCCCAATACCCTTTAAGCCATATGTGTTCAATATATAAAGTGTGTGTTTGGGGTGGTGGGGGTTAAGTAACACCTTGTTTCCCCCAAGGTCTTATCAGTTCTAATGCATCTTTTGGAGCAAAAATTAATATAAGACCCGGTCTTATTTTACTCTAGTATAAGACCGGGTCTTATATTAATTTTTGCTCCAAAAGACTCATTAGAGCTGATTGTCCGGCTAGGTCTTATTTTGGGGGAAACACAATATGGCCAGTTCTTTTTCCTCAGCCCAACTCTGGAGATTCCAGGAGACAGATACAGCACTTCATAAATTTGGAGCACTGCTAGTTAATATTTTTGTTAACAAAGATTTTCAAGGGATTAGCTGATATCTAGACAGAGAAGTCAACCCAAGTGAAACAGATAACATTTTGATCACTGATACTTACTATTCCATTCCCTTTCAGAGGCTAAAAAGAGAATTAAATTAGCCTAGTGGCTCTCAGAACCTGGTGTCCAGATAAGCTCATCCAGCAGGTCCTGGGAGTTTGTAGGAAATGCAGATTCTTGGGGCCCCCTCACCCACCCACCGAATCGGAAACACTAAGTGTGGGGCCCAGCAAGTTGCATTTTACCAAACCCTCCATGGAATTCTGATGCACACTGAGGTTTGTGAACCACCAAATTAGATACAACACTACGATTTAGCGAGACTGTATCAAAATCATTTTTCTCTTTCATATTATGGTAGATTCTTGTCTCAGTTTTAAAGATGTTTGGGATAAATATGGAAACTTCATGAAGAAAAACCACTGCTTGACGAACTTCCTCTGAATATATGGGCAAACTCTGGACTCCCAGCTAGCATAGGAGCAAACACACTGACGGCATCGCTATAATATCTGAATTTTAGGGTAAAGACTCTTTTAATGAAATTACGGTGTTCTCTAATGTTAGATCATCATGTGTGTGATTGGAGCTAGCTAACGTTCTTACTATTGGGTATTCTGCTTGGGGGGGTGGGCACGGAAACAGGTGGTTTGGAAAGTGAGCTGTTTCCTCAGAGGTGATATAGGAACCCCACCTGCCACCTTTTCCTAAGAACAGACTGTCATTTTGTGTCTTGCTGGGCTACACACGTGGTAAAAGATTATTTCACTTCCTTACACAAGCCTAATGAATATTTCCAAGTTTGGGGAAACATTTCCTTCTTCCTAAGAAAATGAGATTGTATCCATCTTAAATATTTTCTTACCAATTCAAACTGAGGCTGGCAAAACAACAAAATGAATCATTGGAGAAATGCTCCTACACACACAGGAAAACACATATAATTCTTGTTAATCAGAGTTCTTTTTCACAGGAAATCCCAGAATACATTTTAGTCTAAAGAGTATCCCTGAGGTCTTCTAAAGGGCTATTAATAAAATAAAATACACAAACAACATAAAGTTAATAAAATTTGTTTCAGTACCTCTTCCAGGTCCCTTGGTTCATTTATCACTACCCTTTCACGGGTATACTTATGTTAATATAGTTTACTGTTTATCATTGTTATTCTCGTCAGTAACAGTTTGTTCATGATATCTCATTATTTTTTCCTCTTTACACACACACACACACACACACACACACACACACGTACACAAAAGGTTTTGCTACACCACTGATTTTTTAAATTAAATTTATTGAGGTGACATTGGTTAATAGAATTGTATCGGTTTCAAACGTACATTTCTATAATACATCACCTGTATATTACATTGTGTCTTCACCACCCAAAATCAAGTCTCCTTCCATCACCATATATTTGACCCCCTCTATTGTTTTCTACCTTCTCCACCCCTTTCCTTCTGGTAACCGCCATACTGTTGTCTGTGTCTGAGTTTTTATTTGTTTGTTTGTCTTGTTTGTGTGTTGCTTTCAGTTTTATATCCCACACATGAGTGAAATCATACGGTTCTTGACTTTTTCCATCTGACTTATTTCATTTAGCACGATATTCTCAAGATCCATCCATGTTGTTGCAAATGACACTCTTTCATCTTTTCTTATGGCAGAGTAGTACTCCATTGTGCATACATACCACATCTTCTTTAGCCAGTCATCCACGGAAGGACACTTCCGTTGTTTACATGTCTTGGGCACTGTGAATATACCACTAATTTTTTGTGCTGCCTAAAGCATTTCACAAAACGGAAACACACACACACACACGTTGTGCCTTCTGTCACATATGTGCAGAATGACTAGAAATCACACTTTCTACATAGACAGAGATTTACAGAAACATAATGAAAGTTCAAAAAGAAACATAGTTTTTGCTGCGAAGAGGAGGTTCCCATCCTATGAGGTCTTAACACAGCACAGTTCTTCTATTTTTTTCAAATAAAAATCTGTTTAATTCTATTTCAGTGTTTTCTACTTCTCTACTACCATCCACTATGGGTTTTCACAGATTTTGACTTTGTGGTTTTGTGGGAATAAGATTCTTAACCACGTATGTAAATACAATTTCCTGAAAAATTTCATGACTCAAGTAATGATACATGAATATCGATTGATAAGCCTACTATGAGTAATTGCAGCGCCTGTCATCTGAATTTCACCCTGAACTCATTTCCTGCTAGGCAAGGCTCTTGAAATAGTTCAAGCAAAATAATTCTAAGAATACAGCAAATTATGTGCTGATCTCATAAGGGGAGCATTAAGTTCATGGTGTGCCAAGAGTTCATTTCTAAGTAATGCTGATACACCACTTGCCAAAAAAATTGCCATTTAATGTTTCAGTTATGAAGTGATTTACGTTCGAAAATATTTCCAGATGTTCAAATTCACCTTCCCTTTAAAAAGCCACGTTTTCCAAAGCGAGCGACCTTGACTTTCAGCCACCCCATCAAGTTACTCACTTTTGTTTAACATGTTGAAAGAAACATGCCTATTTATTTTGCCTTCCTGTCTTGTTAGCTCAGGAAATCCCGACTGTAGATGCACCACCAGTCGCCAGTGGAGCCGGCTTGCAGAGGCTGCGTGGGGGGCTTGTGCCACATCTGCTTCTAGTCTGTCCGATCCCGGTGAGGATTGCCATACTTCTGCTCGTGAGAACGGCGGCTCCCACTGCCTCCCACTACCAAAGCAAGGAAAGGCTGAACTGCTGAGTGACCCCTACCATTCCGTACAGTTCTCTGTGTAAACACACTTCTGGGGGCGTAGATTGCAGTCAGATGGCTATACCTTGACTGAATTACACGCACAGAGCCAGAGCTTGTATACATTCCATGGACTGGAGCTTCACATCTTGGCTCTTGGCTCTCGCCAATAGGCGAAGTGGCTATTCATGGTGTATACTCGTCTGCTTGTTCCGTGTAAGCAGGAAAAGGCCGTTTTCCATGCAGAATTTGAAAACTGTACTTAGTTTATTTACACTAAACGTTCTGCTCTCCCTCTGCATTAGAGATTTCCTTGAACCCGCTGCCTAGCAGCTGCCTAAAACTGTCTTAACATTAGAGATGGGCTCCTAGAAAACAATGTGCATTTACGAAAAATAAAGCCTTGTGAAATGACCTTTCTCTGCAGAAATCCAGCTAGTAATGGATATGCACTAGGTGAATTACTGTGAATAATATTCTGATTTGTTGACATAAAGAACAGGTTGCTTTTGGAGTTGTAACATCCCACTAGGAACAATTAGGGCCCCAGTTAGGAACTCCTCACATGGCCTGCCTTGTCTACTGCGTGCTCACAGGAGTTCTCTATGCAGACTTACAGCCAGTGTGTGAGTGGGGGCTTCTTCAGACTGCAGACCCCAAGAAGCTCTGCTCAGATGCTGGTCTGAGCTAAGAACGCTTTAGGCAGTCTGCCATGGTGGCTGACCGGACATGTGGGTTGGCGGGACATGGATTCAGACCAGCTCTGCCTTTCACTGGCAGGTGACAAAATGTCAACTCATTTTTCACAGAGCTGTTCCGTCCTCTTAACCTTGGTTGTCAGCAATAGGGCAACAAAAGTAGAGTGCTTCATACCGTATTTGGCCCAGAAGTGGTGCTCAGTATATAGTGTTTTATTAATATTATAACTGTTTCCATTATTGGTAACAGCAAATACCTGCCCTCTTAATTATCTATTGCAGTCTTTGAAAGTAGGGCTCCTTGAATGAGAGCTAATGACTTACAGAAAAAAGCAAAGCCCGTATTCCTTTCTCAAGCTATATCTTTATTCATTTTTGAAACGTCATCTTCACCTTAATTATCTTAAGACAGCCTTTTCCTATTTTGTTTATGGATCATTTTCATCAGAGACCCTCTCTAGGAAGAGGATTCTGGAGCAGGCAGAAATTAGAGCGTCTCAGAACCCTGCTGAGCCCAGCGCCTCAGGAGGCAGCCCAGCCCGGCAGTTCCTGGTCGGATGCACCTTCCTTCCAGCCCTGCTCTGGTTTTTGTCCCTGTGTCTGTGACCCCACCTGTCACCCATTCCGGTGGCCGTGTAGCCACAGATGTTGGATATAAAATTGGAAAGCTCATGCCCTGAAGCACTGTTGCAGGGAACATGTAGCCATGTTTATAGGAAGTAAAATGGTGCTGAACAGTGGAGTGTCCACTTTCAGCTCGATGCCAGCCAAGCAGGAAGCAGCCCTTCCTGCCGGAGAGGCTCACAGCATCCAGCTCCCTGCCCATATCTGCTTTGGTCGGCCTGTGTGCTCCTGGTTTCGATTCATTTCATGGAATCTCATTTTTCTGCATCTTTTTGAAGGCTCCAAGCAGGTATGTTTCAGAATTTTCTCCCTCTTTCTTGGAGATGAATTTTCCTAGATCAGATCATCATTTGAACCCCTCCCTGTACTTTGGTTTCCTGCTTCCTTTTGACAGGTCCAGACTGGCTTGTTTCTATTGGAGATTTTGAACTGAGGGAATCCATCGGACACAGTCTCAGTAGGGTGACCATTTGTCCCCATGGGCCGGACGGCACCCCTTGTGCCTACATAATTAATAAGAGTACCCCCTTTTGACTTGCAGAAGTTATCCAGTTTAGAAAATGGTCACCCTGAGTCTCAGACAGGGTGGGGGGATGAAGTCTTTCCTATGCTCGTAGCCTCCTTCCCCATGACCGGAGACCAGGCAGACCAGGTCAGGTGGCATCTCCCTGGCTCTCTTTGTGTTTATCTTTTCATTTCCCAGCTGGAGCGTGCTGAATGCCATGGGATTGTCCCGGGCCTCCCTTTGCCAGCTTCCCTGACACCATTACTGATTCCGAGGCAGCCTGTCATTCTGCAAGCCTGCCCTGCCCAGCATTCAGTCTCCTGTCCCTGGGTACAAGTGCCGTTCGTGATGATGCATCCTTGGATGGAAGCACAGCCCACTCCATTCTCTGCCAACCCACCTTCCTGAACACCAGAAGTTATATTGCCTTGGATCTAGGCCAATGCGGGTGACATGAGTGGAAGAAGTCACAGTTACCACCAACTCTGGGCACTGCTCTGGGCAGTAGGGGTGCCAGCATAGTTTTCTGTTCAGTGAATCCTCGTAGATGAGTGATGAGAGGATTCTGGGTGCAATATTTTTATTAACAAGCAATTGGTGAGTAATCAATAAATCAAAAGGAAAAATGTGAATTTTTAAATAATTTCAGATTATTGCACATCCATTCCATTTTCTTCTGCCATTATTCTCTCGTTCGTCATCTACTTTTTTCCCCTCTCTCCACTAGATTGTCCCAGTCTAGAGACTGGTATCTCAATCCTAAAGTAAACAAACAAAACACAAGCAAAAAAAAAACAAAGAAAGAAATTAACCTTCTTTGATTCCACATCAGCGTTTGCTCCATTTTCATGCAATCCTTTCATGCAAACGCCTTGCTAGTGACATTGAACACTGACATTTCTGCTTCCTTCTCTCGTATTTTCTCTGCAAGCATCCCCAGTCAAGCTTCTGTCCCCATTTTCCCACTGCACTGCAGTGGCTCTTGTCAAGGTCACCAGTGCACCACATTTCATTATGGCCTGTGGTCACTTTGGTTTTCTTGTTCCTTTGATCTCTTGGAAGCAATTGACACAGATGACTACTGCTACCTTCTCAAAATATCTCTCCTCTTGGTTGCAATGAGACCAACCATCTCTCCTGGTTTCAATGAGAGCATCTCTCCTGGTGTCAGTGAGACTACCTCTGATTTGCAATGAGACCAGCTCTCAGTCCGGGGCAGTTGAGTCATCGGACATCCCAGCCCCGAAGTCTGGTTCTGGGCCATGAGAAGTCGGGGCGTTGGGAGTTTCCAGAGCCCCCAGGATAGTCACGTGCAGGGAGGGCTGAAAACCTTGGTTGGACGTCTGGCCCCCCGCGGAGCTCCTGCCTTCGCGCTCGCTCAGCCAACCCTGAGCTGGGGCTCAGACGTCCCAGGTTGGTGGGCTGAGATTTCTGAGGGGCTACGGTGGCGCTGCGTCTGGGAAGGCTGGAAGAAGAGGGTTGGTGCCAACTGCTGCCACTGGGCACAGTGTCATTGCTTGGGTACCACTGTCAGGCAGGGCAAGTGAGTCCCTTCAGCCGTCCTCCTGCCTCCAGTTTCCCTTCTGTGCCCCTTAGTGGCAGGACCTAGCAGGACCAACTGGCAAAGGAGAAACAGTTTGCACGTTGCCCAAAAGTCACCCAAGTACAGAGCGTAGATGGGTGAGTTTGAAGCTGAAAGACAATGGTTTGACAGCAGGCAGAGTCTCAGAACTGGTTTACTTGTATTAATGCGCTTTAGTCACTTCAGAACCCAACTCTCCTTACGCACTTCTGCTCCCACCCCTGCGCCACCCACACCGTGTGGATGAAATTCAAAAATCTTCTGCTGGAAGAAGAAAAGGCACAGTGGCCCGTCCTGCGGTCCCCACGCTCACTGTGCTGCCTTCGGCCAGAGGCTTTGCATCCGCACCCTGCGTCGTCCCTCGTTTCTGTTCCCAGTTATCTCCTCCTCCTCCTGCTCAGCGCCCCGCTTCAGTTCTCACATCTCGGACCCCTCAGGGCGGTCAAGCCTCTCGGTTATAAAGTCTCATACCGCTTATCACAGATGGAACTTCTGGAAGCTGACATTGTCCTTGGGAGGTTTCTGGATTGTCCCTCTGCTGGACTGTAAACCCCAAGGGGCAGGGACTGTGCCTCTTACACTCCAGCGGTTGACACCTTGCCTGGCACAAAGTGGGTCCTCAAACAGAGGTATTGAATGGAGCATGCACACAGCACTAAGCAGCCTCTTTGCCTGGTATATATATATTTTTTAGAAGGGAAGAAAAAAAAAGTCAGAATTTCTAATTAGCTAGAATCTGGCCTGCATGAAGGGTCTTCACCTCCTCTGTTCACCGATGAAACCCAGGTGCGAGCAGTGGTGGCTCACAGAGCTGCCGCGCCCAGACACGGGCCTTTCCGCGGAGGCAGCGGGAGCGCGGCCTTGGCAGGGGCAGCTGTGTTAGAGGTAGCCCAGGGTGCATTTGTGGCAACCCGCCAGCGGCCCATCAAAGCGTGGGACTCTGCAACGGTGATGAGCAATGGAAATTTGGGGAAGAATTCTCAGGAAAGAACTCCTGGCAAGGGAAGTCTAATTGAGGGATCTTGCACAACTTTCCACAGCACATGATGAATTTTGAGTTTCTAACATGGTATTCGCCAGCAGGTTCAGAGGTAGGAAGCCTGTCTGGCTTTGGTAGTTTGCTTTGCCTTTTCACAATGTTGGAGATCAAAGCGAGCCAGCTATTTGGGGATATTTCAGTTAGACAAACCTCTCCGAGTCAAAGCAAAACCAATGCATAGTTGCTTCTACCAGTTGAAGATGACCTTTACCATCTTCGTGGCCTGAGAACTGTGCTTCTTAGCAGAGCCGCCGGGCGCTGCCCTCCCCTCCGTGTAGTGGGTGTTACAGATCCTCAGTGAATGCAATGGCGTCCAGGCCAAGGGGAAGCTGGGGTTTCCAAGCCCACATCAAATGGTTGGTGCTGAGTAGAGGTTCGTGAGTAACAGGATTTCAGATGAGCGGGGTCCAGGGCATTTACATTAATACTTCACTGGTTACATGTTCCTGATGCCACATTGATGGTGCAGAGTTAGGGATTTGCAATAAGGCTCATGCACCCAGCCTCAAGTGAATGCCTGTTCCCAAATCCTTTGGGGTGCCTGTCATTGGTCCACACAGACAGCCCAGCGGGCCCCACCCTGCTCTGCAGTAAAGTTAAGACACCAGAAACCATTGCAAGTTATACCTGAACATTCAAACATGTTCCTCCCATCAGAGCAACCTGGGCATCGCTAGGAAGGTTCTCGGGAAAAACAATACACACCGAATCTGCCCACAGCGGTACAAAAATGACTGCACATCTGCCCTTGGCTAAAACAAGATGGTACATGGGCCACACCCATCAATGCAAAGAGCTGTGTAAACCTTAATTGTTATTCCAGTCAGCAGAGCTCTAGTCTGGACTCATAAGGACTGCATTTCATTCTTTCGTTCAACAGAGTGATACCTACCACATGCGAAGCAGCATTCTGGGCCCTGGGGCTGGAACAGTGAGCAAAAGACACAAAATTCGTAACCTCACAGACCTTGTAGTGAAGGAACGAGAAAATAAACAAGATGAATAAGAGAAATAAATGTCTTTGATAATAAGACGCTCAAGGCAGAAAATAAGGCAAGAAAGAAGGTAGGCAATGTGGGGAGGGTTGGAATTTTACAGAAGGTGGTATGGAAGTTTCCAACTCAGTAAGGGGAGGGACAGGGCCAAGTTGGGGAAGAGTGTGGCCTTCCAGGATATTGTCAGGACTTTGGCTTTCACTCTATCTGAGACGGGAAGTCACCGGTGGATTCTGAACAAAGGAATGACACACATTTTCTACGATGCTCATTGTTTCTCTTAATCCTGGGGGTAGGTGTAGAATCTCAACTGTATTCTAGAGGCTATCGGGGATAAGCCACTACTCAGCCCAGAAGCATGTAGATAATAGAAGTAACTAACCAGCCTAGGGTTGAACCCACCTATGATATTCCAAAGGCCAGGCCCATTCTTATAACCACACCACCTTTCATAAA